>NC_083363.1:47549663-47674663 GCF_030254825.1 Meriones unguiculatus
ATTTTTAAAAATTAGTGCTTGACCGGGGGGGGGGGGGTCCCAGCCCATTGTGGGTGGGGCCATCCCTGGGTTGGTAGTCCTGGGTTCTATAAGAAAGGAGGCTGAGCAAGCTCTGGAGAGCTATCCAGTAAGCAGCACCCTTCTGCATCAGCTCCTGCCTCCAGGTTTCTAGGCTTTGTTTGAGTTCCTGGCTTTGTTTGAGTTCTTTCAGTGATGAGCAATGATATGGAAGTGTAAGCCAAATAAACCCTTTCCTCTCCAAGTTGTCTTTGGTCATGGTGTTTCATCCCAGCAATAGTCAACCCTGACTAAGACTTATGAAATTACAAGTATCTGCTGCATTTCACCATGGAGGAACTACAACTTCTATGGTCATCAAGGAGCTCAGTGGAAAGAGCCATCGTATATATATATTTTTTTCCTGCCTGCACTTTGTCTGGCTTTCAACATTTCTTGGGATCAATAGTTCTTTTATAGTCCCACTGTCTGGAACTATGAAACTCGGAAGTATCCTATGCTTTTCATTCCACTGTGCGCTTGGAGCAGGTTATATGTGTTACCAGTTTCACAGGTCCGAACACGGAGAAGAGTCGTGCTCAGAAAGGATTGTACTCAGAACCCCGTCTCTACCTGATTTACAGCTTTACGGTGATTAGCTTTGGGATTTTGGTGTTTCTGAAATTAGGCAATATTTTTAATTTTCATTAAGGCTCAAATGGGATAAGACTTGGGCAGATTCTGGGTGTAAAAAGATTTTGTAGACATCTAATTTGAGTCAAACCGTAGTTTGACGTAATGTTTTTTTTTTGTTTTTTTTTTTTTTTAATATTGCAATGGAATGCAAGTGATGAGCTTTGAGCAGAAGCTGTGCTTTGAATCCCATCTCCCCTTGGGCTGACAGTGGGCAGTACTGATATCCAATGTGGTATACCATACTGTGACCTGGACATCATGCTGCAGCTCTGAGTCAGTCCACCAAGATGGTGGACACTAAGCAACTGATACTCTAGCATACTGTATTACTGAGTTACCTTATTTGGTTAAAGACATTAAATAAACGTCAATGTACTATATAATATTTTCAACTTAAGATTTTTCTTTTCTTTCTTTTTCTTCTTCTTTTTCTTTTTCCTGTACTGGGAATTGAATCTAGGCCTTGGGTATGCTGTGCAAGCATCCTGCCACTGAGTTATCTTCCCAGTCCTCCTATAACTTTGGTGTTTTGAGACTGCATCTTATTATGTTGCCCAGGCTTCCCTCGGATAACTTGATTAATAGTCCTGGCAGCTCCATAAACTTGTGACACTCCTGAAGCCTTAGTCTCCCAAGTATCCAGGATTACTGGCCTGCACTGCATACCTTGGCTCAATATCAAATCCTGTGAATCTATTTTACTTAAAGAATTTCTTTTAGAGGATTAGACAAACTTTTCCTGATTAGAGTAGAGCCATAAAGGCTACTGTCGCTTATCATAGTAATATGCAGTAATTGAATGAAAATTTTCTTACAATCCAACCTTAGGTCTGGATTATATGGTTCATGATTCACCCTCACTAACCAGGCAACTTGATTGCAGTAGCAGATGTAGAAATGCAAATCATATTAAAATTAGTATTTAAATAAGAGCATTCTGGATCCTGGAAGAGGATGTTGGAATATATAAGAAGATACTATCATTTCCATCTGTTGTAATCAAAACTACCAGTGTGATATTTAAACTGCTTGTACTAGAAAATTAATCAAAGAACCTCATTCGTTTCAGTTTGCTTTTCTGTGGCATTGGCTCACGAGGAGAGAAATGTGATGAGATCCCTTATTTAGCTTTGCACTTAATTCAAGGTTACAAGACTCTTTTAAGTAGATATACTGACTTTCTTGTGTTAATGCTTTTTTCTTTGCCCCTGTGGCTTGGTTCCTAAATGGAATCATTGCTAATTCTCCTCCATGAAGGAAACTGAAAGTATTTTGAGAATTCAAAGCAAATCAGTGTTTAGAATTTAATGAGGAAGCTACATCTTATATTTAAACATTATATTCCAATTATCAAGAAACTGATTTTAGGCCACAGTAAGGCTCCTTTCCTCTCCCCTAACTTCCTTTCTTTCTTCTTCCCTCCCCTCTCTCTCCTTCCCCTCCCCTCTTTCTTCTCTATCCTTACTCCCATCCCCCCACCTTTTTGAGGTGAAATATAGACTGTGTTCAGGCAGTTTTTCTGATAAATTTCTTTCCTGTAAAGACACATATGTGTATCTGTGTTGGCCATCTTTTTTCTTATTATATCTTCTCTTCCTGAGTAATACTAATTAAGTACATGTTGGTACTTCTTGGAGCGTTGTGTTTAATCCCTACCCTAGAATGCTGTTCTGTCTTTGATGGAGCTGACCTTCCTCCGTCATGCTGGGGTGATCTGTGGAACACTGCAGAGCAGTACCAAAGGGTTGTCTCTAGTCTTACCTAAGTTCATGACCATTTAATTTAATTAATTTTTATTTATATATTTATTTATTACCATTTATTCACATTGTATCCCCGCTGCAGCCCCCTCCCTTATCTCCTCCCAGTCCCATGCACCCTCCCTTTTCTCCTTCTATGCTCTTTCCCTAGTCCCCTGATAAGCAGAGAAACACTTAAAGAAATGCTCAACATCCTTAGCCATTTGGGAAATGCAAATCAAAACGACCCTGAGATTTCACCTCACACCATTAGAATGGCTAAGATCAAAAACTCAAAGGATGATGCATGCTGGAGAAAATGTGGATAAAGGGGAACCCTCCTCCATTGCTGATGTGAATGTAACCTTGTACAATAGCTTTGGAAATCAATCTGGGGCTTCCTCAGAAAATTAGGAATAGTGCTACTTCAAGATCCAGCTATACCACTCTTAGGCATATACCCAAAAGATGCTCCACCATTCAACAAGGACATTTGCTCAACCATGTTCATAGCAGCTCTATTCATAATAGCCAGAATCTGGAAACAACCTAGATGTCCCTCAGCAGAAGCATGGATAAAGAAAGTGTGGTAAATTTATACAATGGAATACTACTCAGCAATTAAAAACAAGGAAATCATGAAATTTGCAAGCAAATGGTGGGAACTGAGTGAGGTATCCCAGAAACAGAAAGACACAAATGATACATACTCACTTATAAGTGGATATTAGCCATATACTATAGGATAAACATACTAAAATCTAAAGCCCTTAAGGAATCTAAACAACCATTTAATTTTATTTGTAATCATTTCTATAGTGGTATACTTATATTGATATTTTTACTTTTTATATTAAGAATTTAAACTTACATGTACGTGTCTGCTTGTTTCTGTGTGCACGGCATGCAATGCAGGGCTCAGTGGGGCCAGAAGACTGGATTCCCTGGAGCCAGAGTTACAGGTGACTTTGAGTGCCTGACGTGTGTACTAGAAACAGATGCTGGCACTTTGCAAGGGCAGCAGGTGTTCGTAACTGCCAAGTTATCTTTTGAGGCCCCCATAGAAATCATTTATTTTATTATTTTATTTTATTTTTAACCATCCTCTTTTATGCCCCAAAAGTCCAGCCCTCTGTTCCAAGATGAAGAGTTTATGGCACAACTTTGCAGGTTTGGGAGTCATGACTACTGTTTAGAACTCAGTGGATGTTGAATATTCTCACCTGGGTACACTCGTCCTCTGCTTCTTTGGCTGTGGTGGGTATCTAGTTTCCTCGCGCTCATAGGACCCCCTCACCTTGCAGCAGCAGCCAGAGATGTGATTTAGTTCACCATAAAGTTTTGAAGCTGTGGAGTGATGTGAGAGGGGACCCTTTCTCTAGTTAGCCATACCAATGAAACTTGTCAGTTCTGCTTACTACCTGTGTTTACATAGTGGAGGAAAGATGCGTTCGAAGATGCAGGACCCAGGGTAATCAGGATGCTGAGATGATTAACTGAAAATCAGTGAATCCCTAGGATAGGTTTTGAACTTTCACAGATCAGGGCAGTATCATCTGGCACCCAAGGAATGGGGTCCTTCCAGTCCCCACATGGGTCATACATAGTAGGGTGCGATAGAGATGTGCTTGAAAACCTTTACCATTAGATACTAGCATTTGTCAAAAGTTCATGTCAACAGCAGTATCTTCTCTTGCAAAAGGACAATTGCAAACTGCCGCTCTTGATAGTTTTCCACACAACCTCTCTGAGCAAGTTTGGGAACATTCTCTTCTAGATCCTCTTTCTGACGTGTTTAACTCAAATTCTAACCTTAGACCATTTCTTGTCTTCCTTCCTTTCCAAACGTGTCTGCTTCCCATTGTGTACCTGAAGAATCACGTTCTGTGCCAGACATGAATTGTTAGCTACAACTAGCTCATCGTTAAAGGTGGCTTCTGAAATACACTGGGAATTTAATGTAAAAATATTTCAGAGAATTTGTACTGGATTTGATGGGGCAAAACGAAATAGGAAATCTCAAAGTTGGATGGGAAGAGATATGAAGGTTGAGGGTGGAGAGGAGGGGCATTTGGGAGAAGTTGGGGAGTGTGTGAATATGTTCAAAATATATAGTAAGTAATTCTCAAAGAATTAATAAAAATATTGCTTAGTTTTTTTTTTTTTAAAGAACTTTCACTTCATACACTGGAGGTTTGTTGTTTCTTGGGATCTGTGAGCACTGAGCCCAGAGCAAAGAGCTTGCTAGCTTGTTTGCTTTTAGGCAACTGCACAGCAGAACTACTTTCAAGTAGAAAGGGAGTTTCTGACTTTTGAAACATTCATTGAAAGAAGAGCTTTTGCTTCTTGCCCTGACCTATTTCGACTTTAGCAGGCAGACACCGCTGGAAAAATAAGAGCTGTCTTTGTCTGCTGTTAGGATGCCAGAAAAATGATGAGGGGAGCACACCGGGTCCATTTATAAAATAAAAATGTTTCAAGCCAGTGTTGACAGCATTCTACCTCAGAGGCTTCAGATTTTATGGATTTCTGTAAATTGACAGAAACATTTTTCTCCCTGTTAAAAAGTTTCTCCTGACTCTTGGAGTCTAAAGTTTTTCTGTTTGATATCGAATTTAAGAATTAATAAATATGTGGGAGCTGTTAGTTTATTTGAATATCACATTAATCTTTTGAGGTATAGAACCTTGTGGCTACACATGCATTGTTTGTAGAGCGACGTGTGTCACCGATGGACTCGGCACACCTTGAACTCGTTGGAAATAGGATTTCCGGCAGAGATATATTTGTTCTACCTCACCTCGCTGCGTTACTAGGTACCTAAGACAAGGTCAATGCATAGTCATCAGGTTGCAATTGAGAAAAAGTTGACTGATTGTACTACGGCGAATACCACGTGTCTTATGAATGTTGGTGAAATCGCTCTGAATTTAGAGTCTTAAATCTGCTTGTGTGGCGGTGGAAGCAGTGTGTGTGTGTGTGTTTGATGTCTTCCTCTGTTGCTTTCTACCTTATTGTCTCAAGAGATGGTCTCTCACTAACCCGGAAGCTTACCAGTTTGGCTAGGCTGCAGGCTCTAGGATCCATCTGTCTTTGCCCTGTGGTGTTGAGGTTACAGGCTCGCATAATCATGGCTTTTTACACGGGTATTGGAGATTTTAAATCAGCTTTTTATGTTTGCGAATGAAGTGGTCTTGCCCAATGTGTCTTCCTCTCAGCCTCAAACTCTTAAATTATGCTGGTGAACAATTTGGATTTGACTTGCTCATTCAGTATTAATTGTTACAAGTTCGCTATATTTTCTCAGGTGTTTTCTGCAAGCAATAGAAAGTCTTCTACTGAAATATTTCTGTAATAGTAATTAACAATAATATCTAACATTCATTGAGGACATCCCTAAGACAGACACATGCTAAGTAACCAGCACATTTGACATTTGACACTACCAGAACATGTAATTCACCCATGAGGTTAGGTGACTTGACCACATAGCTGATAATCTGTGTAGCTGGGTAACAGCTCTCTAAGATTTATGTGGCCAATAATGTAGCATGCCGGGTCTTCCCATCAGCTAGAACTTCTCAGCTGGATTCCAGTTAAAGTTTGCTGTTGAACATGGAAACCATTTCTCACATGTAACATGCTAATTGACAGCTTTATAAAACTACATCTGTCCATTCACTAGCTACATCAAGGACTCAATAGCCATTTGTGGCGGTAGGTAGGTACCATATTGGACAGCATAGCCTTTAGGGCGCCTCCTTTACCATGGAACACTTCTTTCTGTTTCATTCTTACTTTTTTTTCTGATGAGGTTTCAGTGAAATATATGGACTCCAGGGAGAGACATGGGAGACACCTTTTTATCGGCAAAACCTTAATGAAACATCATTTGAGACATTTGAGACGGATGATTTTTTTTTTCTGATGGTTCACTTCATACATTTTAAAAATTCTTTTCATTATAAATTATGAGAAGAAAGGCTAATATTGTCTTCAAATTATGGGGTCCTTCTTACTTGGGATCTGTGATTCACTTTACAGGGATTCTGTAACTATTAATAGTTTTACACTTAGGAATAGTAGGTGCTAAAAATACTTTTAGAGGCAGGAAGTATGAGAGTATTTAAATGCTCTCCAAAGTTTGGTATTTTTCCAATAAATAGATTTTCAGGTTTCTCTGCTAAGGAGAAAAATACTGTTTAAATGATCTGTTTCCTTCACATTGAATTTCCATTATTGTCTAGTCATTTGAAAAATGACCTTGTCTTTTGGAGATGGTGCACATTGCTCTACTTCAGTGCTGTTTCATGAATAAAATAAACAAGGGGTGGACTTTCCTTGACTATCTTTCTATTCTTACATATTTGTAAGTAGGAATCCTAATTGTTCACTTTTCAAATTAAAAATTATTGAATAAAAGGGAAATGCAGCTTATCATCTATATGCTGACATTTATTCTAAATTTGTGAAGGTGTGTGGAATGATAATTTCAGAATTGATGGGATTTATTCCAGATGAAAACCTGTTTCTATGGTAACATTGGATAAAGCGTTAACTAAAATTGCACATGAACAAGATGATTCCCCTTCACCAGAAAACTCATTTAAAAAGAAAAAAAGAAAAGGGGCCAAACTCAGTTCCAGTTCCCCATAATGATTATCTGTGTGGGGTTGTGTTAAATATCCCTAGAAACAACCAGTTTTATAACCAGTACGTGCTCTCTAAGGGTCGTCTTCTTAGGTCAACGCCAGAGGACCTAAACATCATGACCACAAGCAACGCGGGGAGGGAAGGGTTTGTTTCAGCTTACAGCTTGCATTCCATCACTGAGGGAAGCCAGGGCAGGAATGCAAGGTAGGAACTTGGAGGCAGGAACTGAAGAAGTGTGGAGGAATGCTGCTTACTGGCTTGCTGCTCTTGAATTTTTGATAGCATCCAGGACCACCTGCCAGTTGGCATGACAACAGTGAATCCGGCCTTCCCAAATCTATAATCAATTGAGAAAATTCCTCATACACTTGCCCACAGGCCAATAGGGTAGGACATTTAGTAACTGAGGCTCCCTCCCTCTCCTCAAATGCCTCTAGCTGGTGTCAAATTGACACTGAACTAGCCAGCACAGTAGGTAAGGAGGCTCTTAGCGGGAGCATTCTCTAGAGGGTACAAGACACACGAAGCAGAAGTGAACTTGGGGCTTGAGAGGGAACACTTCTGACATTGGAGCAAAAATAAGGGTGAAGCGAAGGATGAGTCAGAAAATGGAAAAACCACCATGGAGCAAGAGGAGAAACCAGGGCAGTTTGAGACAATGAAGGGAGAATGTCGAGATTCAGAGAGAGCCGTGCTGTCTTAAGCTCCTTGGAAAAGGTTAAAGAAACAGTCACGGGCTATAGAGTATACCACAGAGTGGAGTCCCGCTGCCTGGCACATAGTGGGAGATGATTCCCCGTGAGTATTTAAAGTTTGTGCCCATCTTGTGAGCAGGGGCACAAACAGTCTTTGTTATGGATTATCTTTTCAAAGATGTCTCTGTAGTGAACAGCGTTGGAAAATGCAGATAGGCCTTTAAATGGAGTAAGGTAAAATCTGACTACTCTACAGTATGATAAATATAACGGCTTCTAGGGGAGCGTCTCATGGGTTTCCTGTCTCCCGAGAAGCATTTGGGCTTCTGGAGCTGTTCTTCTGCATGCACCACCACCTGTGCAGGTGAGACAAGGAAGGGAGACTGTATCACTTGGCCCTCCTCACGTCACACTGTGGTAATGGAGGCCCAGGATACTGACGCTTATACTCAGGCTGAAGCTAACACAATGAATCACAAACTGTCCCTTATCTCTGACCCATGACTCTTGTGTCATTTGCCAGCACCTATGAGTATGTCACAGCCCTCTATGAAACTGGATTTTTTTTTAAATAATTTTCAACAGTTACTCTGGCTCAGAAATGATTCCCCCCATCCTCTACTCAAGCCCTGTAGTCTTTACAAAGGATACAAAAATCGGGGTTGTTTCTCTGAGCTCCTGGCAATGTCAGAAACTTGCTGGTGGTGGATAGAGAGGTTGATTATTTTCATTAGGATTCTGGCAGTTCCTCTTATCTGCTTCCCAATATTTGTAATGTAAAGGGTGTAGAGACATAATTTCACATATTTGCTAGCTTATACTGGATTTTATATTTAGTAATACTGCCTAGTTTTAATCTTTTGTGATGTAATTGTGTAAAAATTATGATATAGAAAATTTGCTTAATTGCCAGTTTTTATCACCATTAGATTACATTTCATCAAATGAACTTTCTCAGTATGGTTAAATTTTTCTATTTTTCCCCTAGGTTTTGCTGCTATAAACTCTTATTCAGTATGTATTCTGTGACTTGTTTGGATGTGACAATGTCTTGATAAGATGTTCCTAGGGGAATTTGATGATATGCTAATATTCAGGACACAGCAAAGGCATTTATGCATCAATCAAGAAAGATTAAAATTTTAATTATGAAGTCTAAACTGCCTAAAGATACAAGATGAAAGAAACTTTATTAGATTCTCATATTAATCTTGTTTTGGCCCCTTGCAGAAACAAAATACATGTGATTCTTTCTAACAGGTAAAATTTCAATTTATTCTCCATTGTTGAGAACTTCATAGCATTTGAACTAAGATTCCTCCAGCCTGTCCCCACCCCCCAATTCCAGTCCATTACAGATTCTAAATTCCTAAAATCATCACTGTCATCATCATCATCATTGTCATCATCATCTTCATCATCATTGTCATTGTCATCATAATTGTCATTGTTATTGTCATCATCATCATTGTCATCGTCAATCATCATTGTCATTGTCATCGTCATCATCATCTTCATCATCATTGTCATCGTCATTAGCAGCAACAGCAGCAGCAGCATGGCCACCACCACCACTACCACCAATAGCACTAACAAAAACCAAATGCTCATAAAATTTTCCACAAAGTGCAAATGGTAAAAAGCAACTTCTCCACTAAACAGTTTGAGAGTTGCCTCTATTCTCTTCATTTGAAAGTTCCCATGGAACAATGTGACCTTTGGAAAAACACACAAATTAGGGTTTTAATTTGCAATTTTATTCACAGTCCAGGAATATGGAAATTCTAATGCATGGGCAATTAACTTGTCAATTTGTGCTCAATCTTGTCTCGCTAATGTGCAATGATTGGTGTGAAAAAGAAAAGAGCCTAGGTAAATAGGAAATATGACCTATAATTTATAATTATACTTGTGCATTGGCTTGCATTGAAATTATATTTTGAAATACTGTCTAGCTTTTAACCCTTTGAACTGGGTTTTTGGGTAAAAGCTGTATTTTATTTTGTTATTTCATTTTGGAGCTTCCCCCCTGTGTATATGGCTTAATTTGTATCGGTAGTCAGAATGCCCATCTGTTCTTTATGAGTGCTGGGAATAACATGCAGATTGTACATTTTTTTTTTTTTCAGAGAAGATAAAGCAGAATTCAGTTAACAGAGGAACACATCTGCATATTTATGAGCCAAATAAAAACAACACAACAATTAACATTTTCAGGAGTTTACAGGTATTGCAATTATAAAAATTGGTTTGCTTTTCTTTCAGGTTATTTTTCTCTCATTTTTTTTTCCTCTGATAGTGCAGATGAGGAAGCTATATGGGTATTAAAAAATGTCTGAAGACTCTCAGATTGTGTTAATTCCAAAAAGTACCCAAGTTAAAATAAAAGGAGCTAAGTCTTTTCTCTCTTAATCTTTGATTGTCTTATGTTTGCTATCAGCTGACGGAGTGAAGAGGGCCCAGCTTTGGTTGATCTTGGCCACAAACATGCAAAGCTCATGGGAAGGCATCTTTGCCACTATGAAACACTACACATTTTTGAGACTCTTTAATCCAAGGTGACCATGTTCTAGCCATCATATCTATGACAGCTGGGTGATCAATCTGTTAAGGATCATACACCTGGTTCATTCTTGATACAGTATTCCAATGGTCTCTCATCTTTGTACTAAGGTAATGAGGGTAGAATTTCCTCAGAAAAACACCTTTACACAAATCTCTAAAGTGTGCTGCATCCAGATCTTCTCTCAGAGAATAATGTTTTACAGATAGCTTTTTTTTTTTCTTTTTCAAAACAGGGTTTCTCTGTATAGCCTTGGCTACTCTGGATCTTGCTCTGTAGACCAGGCTGGCTTTGAACTCAAAGAGATCTGTTTGCCTCTGCCTCCCGAGTGCTGGGACTAAAGGTGTGCACCATAAACACCCAGGTAAAAATGATTTCTTAAGGATATTTTTTTTTTTCACAGAAAATCTCCAGAGTTTAATAGTGTTTGATAGAACCACGATTTTAGGCTTTGGCTATAATTAAGAGCTAGCCATGTCAAGACTGGTTGTTGAGTCTGTTGCTTGTAGGTCTGCTAGGTAGCCACTTCTGAGAATGTTCAACATTTACAAAAAGCTGTGGATCAGCCTCGAGATGGAGAGAAATCCATATGCTAAAAAAGATGGGATCCAAGGCCTGCACCTGCTGCTCTCCTGTCTGGCTGAGACATTCCTGGGAAGCCTGCCCTTAGCTGCCGTGTATTATCAGGGTTCACTCTCCATTCACACTCATGGAGTCCATTCCCTTTTCTCAGTGTACTTGAGGGCAACATGCTTCGGCTCATACGTTTCCAAGGATTCATAAAAAGTAGCCCTTAACAGGGCTGGTTTGTCGTAAGACATTGGTAGCGTATAAGAACATCTTTGAAATTATGTTACTCCAGAAATCCACGCTGATCTAAGTGTGTGCAAGAGAAAAATCTGCCTGCCTTTGCCTCCCGGAGTGATGGGAGTATAGGTGTGCAGCCATCTATACTCCCGGCTCCATAGTTGGGATTTAAATCATAAACCAATAGTTTAACCACACTTTTCAGTAAGTTCTCACATAGTTACTGTATGACATGATGATTTTAAAATGCATGTAAGATAAAAACAAAATTTATACATTACATTATATTATTATTCATTCTGTAGAGAAATATATATATATACATATATATATATACATATATATATATACATATATATATATGACCAGTTTTTAATTTAAAGTGCTACTTTACTTGAACAGCTATATAGAACCCCATAAATTTGACATTGAGTAGTTTCCAATCCAGCAATTAGCTGCTTGGTATCTTATTTCTGTCCTATATTTGATTGAATTTATATAGACATTTTATTTCTTTTCTTCCTCCTTATTTTCTTCAGCCCATATGATCTCCTTTATGTAGATCAACTTCGTGTTGATTGTGGCTAAAGGATTTCAGAATGCAAGCCGCAGGCCATGAAGTAGGCTGAGCACGCGCTTTGAAGTCTGGTAGAAGCAAACTTAAACATCAGGTTGATTCCTTACCACCAGGAAGGAGTTTTAAGGAAGCCAATCAGAGACTTGAGCTCCTTAGTATAATATTGAATCAAAGGCAGTTCCTTTGCACCGTTGTTTGAAAGATTCTACGTGACGAATTTGAAGCATTGGAGGGACCACTCACGTAATGTCTGGTGGTGTCAATCTGGTCCTCTTCGGCATACACTATTCATCAGTATCAGGGAAGAAAATTGGCCTCAAGGTTGGATGCAGTGAATCATAGTCTCTATCAGAATGGATGTTGAGCCTAGTTGTTTTCTGAGTCACCAACCATCCTGTGGGCCTGGAATGAGAGTGAGAGGAGGTTCCCAGGATGTGGGCATTTGATATTAAAGTTAAGAAAGTCCTGGGAGACATAGCAAGGGTTGGTCCTCGGAGATGTTTCACTGTGTATTACTGAGGAGGAGGGTTGGTGTTTTTGAAGAGACGCTATGCCTGTGAACGAAAGCCAAAGGTCTGCATTGGTGAAAGGCCACTCACAAGGAGTATTAGGATAATTAGGTTTTACTGCCCCTGTGTGTTGCAGAAACAAAGCACCTGCCCGGAGAGAGGAAAGGGTATTTTTAAAATTCCTTTCTCATTCACTACTTCCCCACGGCAGTTTCTCTTCCCTCCAGTCCTCCCCACTCTCTCCTCTCCTCCTCCCAGATCCACTCCTCTTCTGTTTCCCTTTAGAAATGAGCAGACCTCTCAGGGTATCAGCTGAGCATGGCATAACAAGACGCAACAAGACTAGGCACAAATCCTCATATTAAGGCTGGGCTGCGCAACCCAGTAGGAAAAAAAAGGGACCCAAGAGCAGGTGAAAGAGTTAGAGAAACACCCCCACTCCCACTGTTAGGAATCCCGCAAAACATCAAGCTACATAACCATAACATATATGCAGAGCATCTAGGTAAGACCCATGCAGGCTCTGTGACTGTTGCTTTAGTCTCTGTGAGCCCCTATGAGCCCTGCTAAGCTGACTCTGAGGGCCGTTTTCTCCTGGTGTCCTTGAACCCTCTGGATCCTATAATTCTTTCTCCTCTTCTTCTGTGGGGTTTCCTGATCTCTGAGGGGAGGGACCCATTGGAGACCTCCAATCTGGGCTCTATCTCTCTCTGTCTAATATTTGGATGTGGGTCTCTGCATCTGCTCTCATCCGATGCCAGAGAAAGCCTCTCTGATGGTTCTTAGGCTAGGCACAAACCAATGAGTACAGCAGAACATCATTAGGAATAATTTCACTGATTTTTCTTTTTAACCCTAGGTCTCAGGGCTCTCCAGCCTGGTTATCCAGGCACTATAGGGCATGGACTCTGGGAAGGGTCTTTTTTTTTTTTTTTTTTTTTTTTTTTTAAATAGAGCTGTCTAGCCTGAAAAATGAAATCCACCAGGGATGAAAGGTAGCTGCAAACTTAACCAAGTGATCTAACAGAAATCATTGCTGAAGCAATCTAATAATTAACTCAGAGCATGAATTGTCTTACTTTGTGGCCTCTTGTTTGGGGATTAGTTCGTTACTTTTCACTGGTGATTGAAGGGAGGAAGGCTTTGGATGTCCTGGAGCTGGAGTTACAGACAGATGTGAGCTACCCAACACAGCTCTCTGGAAAAGCAGCAAATGCTCTTAATTGCTGAACCATCTCCCCTGCCCCTAGTTTTAATATTTTAGATGGGAGCATTATTTTCTTTAACCTGAATGTTGATCTATACATACTCGGAAGCTAGGAATTAAGTAAAGATGGCATTTGCATCTCAGTGCTCTGTCTTTATACAGATGCGCAAGGCCAAGGCTATGTGAGCTTTGTGATGGCATGATCGTTTAAAAGTGCCAACTGCTATTCCAATTACTTTAAGCAGTAATACGCGTCTGTTACTCTCTTGGCTGAGTCTTATTAGCATACAGTTTTCTCTCTCAAATTACTTTGCTTCGTTGCTGATGCCACACACATCTGGCGTGAAATGAGGTCAGGTTGCCTGGTTTGTCCTTTGAATAGAGTTGACTGCGCTGTTTTCATCTCACATTTGTGAGCATGTTTGTAGAAAACAGAGAGATAATTTCGTGAATAGCTTTGACTCTATTTTAACCTCACAAAATCATCTTAATTAAAAAGAAACTAGATCTAGAATGTATCGCTAAATCCATTGTCTATGTGCATATACAAACACATGTAAAATTCTTGTTTGTTTTTCTATTGTCTCCAAATCAATGTTTTTTTTTTTCTGGACTAATTTTTAGAATGACTAGGATCAGAGTGAAGGCTGAGGGTGGAGTATTTAAGAAATGCCTGGTCTACAAAGTGAGTCCAAGACAACCAAGGCTACACAGCAAAACCCTGCCAAAAAGAAATGGGGAAAAAAAAAAAGAAAAGAAAAAGAAATGCTCATGTCTACCGCTGGTCTCTGACCAAATAAATCTGAATCTCTGGGCCTGAATTCATGTAATTTGAATTCTTTTAAAAGACACCTTGTAATTTTAACATGATCTTCTCGATAGCTTTAGTGTTGGAAATGGGTCAAAAAATTAGAAGGGCAAATAGCTGTAGGGCATAAAGCGAGATGTAGCATTCTGCTGTAACTAGATACAGGGAAGAGTATACATTCTGCTTTGAAAGCATTCTCCCTTTCAGGCTGTGGGGAGCTCTGAAACTCTGCAGCCTTGAGGGGGAGGGTGTGCACAGTGTAACCAATGCCCTTTTTTTTATGGGTGTGCTCAATGTAGGTCAATGCAAGTGCTAGCATCCCAAGAGAGAAAAGATGCTCTAGGCGCCTGCCCCCCTGTAGGAAGTCCCACTGGCCCTATGTTGGAATTAAGAAGGCTTTTAGGTATGGAATCTGGGAAGCTGCTTTTCTATTCTTGAGTTTTGATTGTACACTATGGAGGAAACTCAGGGTGAATGGTTCTCACAGGAAAAAAAAGGGGAACATGAATTTCAGAGATGAGCTCATTAAGAGGGAAGGGGATGTAAACACATAGACAAATTAGTACGATAAAGGGGCCATTTGGCCTTATCCTCCCCTAAATTACCACCACCAGCCAACAACTGAGCAACTAATTGCAACAATCATTAGATTACAAGAAATCTAAATTATTTTAAGATTGCGTGTAAAAGACTGAAATTTAGCTTAAAACTTATCCCGGCCTATGAACATGACAAAGAAGCCAAATGGTGTATCCTTAACTGATCACTTGGCTATCTATCTTATCCCATGGATCTCCTCAAGAAAATCGGAACAAATCATCTGACTGGCCTCACAGGTGGCTCTATTTTCCAAGGTCAATGACCAGTGGTATTAGGTAAAGTAATAATGGAAGGAGGGGTGGACAGGGGAAAACTGATAGGGGCACTTAGCATACTGAAAGCTAAGTTTGGGGCAATATTACCAAGGGGTTGGGGTTTGTTGGATCTAATGGCTTTTCTTTTAAATTTATGTAAACACACACACACACCCCAGCACATACCAGGTGCTTGATGATAGAATAAGGAAAATTAAGATTCATGCTCCATGTTTTTTGAGATCTTTTTCTTCTTTATTGATATGTTGTTTTCACTTCCTACCTGAGCTTTTCTGTCTCCTGATCTGCCAAGGTGTGGGCAAGACACACCGTGAGCTCCCGTTCCTGTTAACACGGGGGTTCTCCTGCCGCAATTCCTTTCCCACCGTGATAGACCTTCCTCTGAACTGTGCATTAAAATAAATCTTCTTGCTTTATCTTGCTTCTGTCGAGTGTTTGGGCATAGAAGTAAGAAAAGGGAACCAACGCGGCGCTGTGATGTGGTGTCAGCTGGGGCCCGGAGTATGTTGCTGATTTTACTGTTACTCTTAGTATGCTCTTTTGCCAGCTCAGCGGACTCTCTGTGGTCCTTTCCATGTTGTTCCAGCAACTGCCCGCCTTCTAGAGCTGGTCCAGTCAGTGTCGGATCCGGTTCTTTCCACCTCGTCTGCAAGTGAAGATCCGCTCTTTGGAAATGAATTCCAGACTCTAACTCCTCCTATCAAACTGTTCTGGATCATGTAGACAAGAGGTTTCCAACCTTCCAATGCTGAGACCCTTCAATACATAGTTCCTCGTGCTAACCCATAAAACTGTTTTTGGTTCTACTTCATAACTGTACTTTCGCTACTGTTATGAATTGTCATGCAAATATCTGTGTTCTCTGATGGCTTTAGGTAATCCACAGTGAAAAGGTGCTTCAGCCCCGGAGGAGTCACAACCCACAGGTTGAGAACCAGTGATCTGGACCAAGCCTTCCTGTATGTCTTCCTGTCCGACTTAGGTGATTCCCAGTATGCTTTCTCTTTAGAGTTTATACTTACCTGTGCATGTGCTCATTTTTGTATGTCTGTCCTCTCTGAACAGAGAACACTGTCATGTTAACCTTTGTCCTCAAGATCCAGGTCATGGAGATTCCTCAGACTGACCCAGGGTCCTGGAGATATTTTAATCTTGGTTACTATTTGCTGTCTTGTGTTTCAACTCTCAACACATAGATCTTTATTCTTCTCTCATATAGTGGGTCTCGACATTTGGGAAATTGATTTTTTTTTGTTTGTTTTAGATTTGGTTGATATGGAGTGTTCAGATCTGTATCCTGCATATGAGAGTAACAGGTCTTTACTAAACATGGCTGAAATAATATTAGCCTTTGCAAAGTAGAATGCTCTATGCTTTAGAAAGCTCACCTATGAGGGATAATTCATTGAAACTTATAATGAGCCCATTTTGCAGAAAGAAACATGCAGTCATGTTATAACATCAATGAAGAAAAGCACACAGATACACTAAGAACGCCCTCTGACCGCTCTGAGTTTAGATGCCCCTGTATCCTCTTTGATCCTCTCCTGTCTCTGAGAGGAAAGGTGGCATCATTTCATCTGAGTGAGCACGTGGATCGGAGAACACACGGCTGGAGGTGACAGGTCACTGTTATGTACCAAAACTCTCTTGGAACTTCTTAAGCCTTCTTGTAGAACAGGGTGGGGCTTGGGATGGGAAGCACCAGGCCTGTAGTCTGGCAAGAAAGAGGACACGTTTTGGAAGAGACACATCTTGTAGAACGTTTAGTTTTACTGTTTTTCGTTTGGGAGCACTGCGGTGCTCAGTTTCATCAGAGAAGCGCTTAGTTCTAAGGCAAAGCCATGAATTGCTACTGCAAAGCTTCCACTTGATTCTGCAGTTGCTGTAACTCTGGACACGGAATGATAGAAATGGACATAGTGGGCTCTCCAGGCAACACTGCAAAACCACGAGGCTTTTAAAAAAATGTTTCAGTTTCCTTTAAAACACCCATCTTATGGTGACTTACAGTGTAACGAGGGCCAACTAATTTTAATTTCTTTTAAAAATAACTCCCAATAACATACCCAGAGCCTATCGCTTAGCTCCTCAATAAAATATGGAAGTTATTTTTCTCATCTTCTGTGCTTATTGGACATACTTATGGACAAATTTATTATGGTGCAGCTCTGTAGCCAAATGCGAATACTGCACCCAGAGACTGATATTGCCTGGCTTCTCCTGTAATTCTTACAGTGATATTTTGCATGTTAAACAATGTCCTATCAGATAAGGAAGCTAAAGGAAGCATTTACAGTGAGGAAAAGCCTGTGTGGCTGCGATTCCTCTCCTTCTGCTTCTGAACCAATTTTCTGTAGCAATTATGCTTAGCAAAGCCAATAATTCTGGGTCGCTTATTCTTTTGTTGCTTCTTTGCTGTGTTGTTCTACTTGGCTGCAGAAGATTGGGGAGTACACTGTGGGCATGTTGATTTCCGTTTGAGGGCTCCATCTCCATCCTGACTTTCTCCTTGTCCCCTGTTTTGAACTTCACTACAGAATTCATTTCCCTGGGCGGGACAACTTCTATTTCATATCTTTCCCCTGCACATCTTTTATTCTTTGATTACCCCATACCTTAATTCTTTTTTGTTTATTTGGTTTTCTTTTTTTAATTTATTTTTTGATTATTGCAATTTATTCACTTTATATCCCAGCTGTAGTTCCCTCTCTTGTCCCCTCCCAATTCCACCTTCCCTCCCTTTTCTCCTTCCATGTCCTTTCCTCAGTCCACTGTTAGGAGAGGTCTTCCTTCCCTTCCATCTGACCCTAGCCTATCAGGTCTCATTAGGACTGGTGTATTGTCTTCCTCTCTGTCCTGGTGCACTCCCCCCAGGGGGAGGTGATCAAAGAGCCAGCCACCGAGTTCATGTCAGAGACAATCCCTATTCCCATTATTAGGGAATCCACTAGTCTTCCAGACTGAGCTGCCATGGGCTACATCTGTGCAGGGGTTCTAAGTTATCTCCATGCATGGTTGGAGTATCGGTCTTTGCAAAGACCCCAGGGCCCACATTTTTTGGTTCTGTTGCTCTCCTTGAAGAGCTCCTGTCCCCTCCAGGTCTTTCTATCTCCCCCTTCTTTCATAAGATTCCCTGCACTCTGCCCAAAGTTTGGCTATGGAGTCTCAGCATCTGCTTCCATATCCTGCTGGGAAGAGTCTTTCAGAGGCCCTCTGTGGTAGGTTCCTGTCCTGTTCCCTGTTTTCTCCCACTTCTGATGTCTATCCCATTTGCTTTCTGAGTAAGGATTGAACAGCTTCCCTGGGGTCCTCCTTCTTGTTTAGTTTCTTTAGGAGTGTAGATTTTTGTATGTTTATCCTATATTACATGACTAATATCCACTCATAAGTAAGTATATACCGTGTGTCTATCTGCTTCTGGGCTGATCTTTTCTAGTTCCCACCATTTGCCTGCACATTTCATGATTTCCTTGTTTTTAAGGATCTTTGTTTTGTTTTTTAAGTAATCTATATTTCTATTTACCCTTGAGTTTTTTTCCTGAGGACATAAAACCTTTCCAATCTGCCTCTGCTGTTGGCTCCTCCTAGTACACAACTTTAGGAAGGTTTAGAAATCTATAAATGGGGAGAAAAGAACAATACAAGCAATTGCAAATAATTTATCTTATTTCCTAAGGACACAAAAGCTTTTCAATTGACCTGTGCTGTTGGCTCCTCCTGGTACCCTCCTTCTGTCTTATTTTCAGGAAGGTATCTTCTCTCTTTCCCCTTGGCATTGCCATGATGGCATTTCTTATGTCCTGTCCTAACAGAATTTCCTAATGAAGAATACTTTGTAGGCAACAACAATGCCTTCCCCAAACTATGTCAGTCAATAATTAATGTCTTTTTATTCATATTTTTCATTGTAGCAAATGAAAAATATTTTTTCTTTTCAAAGAAAAGATATTACCTTGAAAGCTAGCCTAATATTAGAAAAATCATAAACATTGTCATAGTTTTTATTTACCAAAGACAGTCTAACAACACTCACTAAATCCCTAGATGAAAAATGAGACAAAAAATAATATTTTCAAAAGCTAAGTCGCACCTTACTCATAATTCAATGCTCTTCATGCATTTTTGTACCTTTTAGTTTTTGCTCAAGTTATTCCAACCCTTTGACCTCTTTTGCCTTGTAATATATGACTCATTTCTCAGCATTAGGCTAGAGTGTCATAACTTCTGTGAGAGGCCTTCAAATCCCTCTAGACAGTATCAGCTGCTCTACCTTCCTATAGCTGAGATACTTTGCTAATGGCTGGGCTCAGCTTTCTCTGAGATCCTTTCAGGTGAGTCAAAATATGTTTCAGTTTGGAGTTTATGAGTCTATTCATCCTTGAAGACAGAGAAGACCTACATCTCTACTTAATGTGATGTTGGTTGAAGTTTTAGTTGTTTAATAAAATAATAAGGATTGACTGCAGCCTGTAATAAATAAGTGATGCATGATATTAGAGATGATCAAGATCCCTAGTATGTAAGACTTTAAAATCCAGCACAAAATGTGTTATGGATAGAACTACAGGGCAATATAGAAAAAAATTACCAAAAGTACATAAATACACGTGTTTCCAGAATATCATATAATGAATGTGTTTGTGCACATTTATCCAAAGCTTTTCCTAGATCAGTGCTCACTTCCCTATTCACCCAACTCATCACAACCAAACGAAACACCCACCAAGTCCAATTTGTACTGTTCAACTGTTCTGGAATGGGTGGCCTCCTTCCATGAAAGTGTGCTCAACTTACCAGGGGCTAAACTCCTCGAGAACACTGACATGAGAATTTAAGAAATGCTACCAATAAATCAGACCAATTACATAGAGAATTAGCGTAGGATCCCTGAAACAGAAAAAGTCACAATCCGTCTGATACTTTTCATGAGACATGTTTATGACTCCTGAGAAACATTTGAGCACACCCTTGTTAGAGCACTGGTTAGAAAAAAAAAAAAAGCCACCTTGAAATAGTTTAGTTTAGGTGTTAATGGAGGTAGGAAAGTAAGAGTCCACAATTAGAGGAAGAATGAAATGGAGAGCCTTCCTCGGTATTGTGTGCATACATATGTTTATGAGGATAGCCATAAGTCGGCAAAACCTCTTTTCAGAGAAACCTGAGGTTGGTATGGCTTGCTATGTGGCATTTCCTTCAGCAGATTATTTAATGTTCTGAGCCTCATCTTACTCTTAAGTGATGATGGGTTGTGTATATTAAAAGAGAAAAATTTTTAAAGTTTGGGCATAGTTCCTGGTAGGGAGGAAGTGTTCCTTCTGCCATTCTGAAAGGAATCCCAGGGGAAGTCCTTCGGCAGCATAGACTGAGAAGACACCAGTTTGATCCTCCCCTCCTCGGTCTCCTAAGTCCTGCACAGTCTGAGTTCCCTGCAGGTGAACTCCGAGCTGGCTGAGTCATGGATTCACTCTGTTGATGTTGGTGCTCAGTCAGCTCCTAATGGCCCTAAGCTCAGTAGTCAAGAACAAAGGCTCTTTATCACCTGTCCAGGTGCCAGTTGCCACTGCTATTCCTGGCATCAGTCATGGTTTCAGATAGACGTGAAATGAAAGAAGGTAGAAGGAAGGACTCCAGTGGGTGCCCTTAGGAACCACTGGAATGTCTGGGCATGCCTTTGCGGCTCTGCGGTTAGCTGTTCGCCTGTGAGCTTACAATCCGCATGGCTCTGGGTGAGAAAAAGTGTCTTTTAAAAGCCACAGGCTGCTGGCGGAGTCCCCTCCCCCCCCAGTTACTGAAATGCTTCTTTCTTGTAGAGATGATTTCTCTCTCTGAAGGTTGCAGCAGTTTAAATTAGAAGTTGTTAACTTTGACCTCTAAGAAGTTTCTTGCTCTTGGAATTTGCTATTTTGTGAAGCATGTGCTCTAGGACTGAGTTACATCCCCAGTTAGAATTCCATATGTTGTCTGTGACCTATAGTTACATTTAGATTTTGTGAAAGCAAATTTATAAGTTCTTTAAGTGATGTGCATTTAAAGAGGTAGTAAGGCTTTGTTAGCTCCACTATGCCCACAGCTTATGTGCTGTAAAGGAACTCAAGAAAACATGCTAATGTGGTAAGAGTGAGTCATTAGGTTGTGAAATTATGAGTGACTGCTTATACCTGCGTATTATTTTCGAAGCAAAGAATCTGTGCGTATTTGTAAGAATGAACACACACATGTACACATAGGTGTATGTATGTGATGTATATCTATATATGATGGCTAGAATGTGTATGTATAAGACAAAGGTAATAAAGGGCTCATCAGGGAATTTATCATCATGAGCAAACGTATCTGATAGGCACCTATTGCTGGATCTGCAGCGATTGTTAGAGTGACCTGTTTTTGCACCTCTTCACAGCTCCGTCAGTAGACTGAAGTCCTTTCTTCATCACTAACTAGTAACGCCGTTTCTTTGGCAAGAAAGCAGGATGGCTGGATCTATTTTGTTGAATTGTTATGAACTACAAAAGAGATTATGATGAGAGACATTCTTGAAAAATCAGAGTATTGTGTTGAGGAAGGCACTGGTGGCGAGGTGAGCTTGAAGGACACGTTTCCATCAGTTTTGTGGGAAGAAGAATAAACGTAGTGAAAAGCTGACAGCATAAAACGGGAGGTAGAGAGCTATCAGCTGCTTTACCTTGACGGATCGGGGTGGAGTTTTGGAGTAGCTGTGTATTGTCAAGGTGTATTTTTAGCATTTAGAAATGAAGCCACACTTCATTTCTCAGGAGATCTAAACGAACCGTGACTTACTGAAGCAGAGGGGAATGAGTTACAAAAGCAAAATAAATCAAGCTAAAATTCTTTTTTTGTTTGTGTGAAATACAGAAGCCAGGTTCTGCATTCCGTTCTAACTTAATTCTGAGAGAAAATCCACAAAGAGCGTGCTTTTGTTATTCGGTGCTTATAAATAAGTAAACAGAGCCAGGGAGATTAATTTCTCTTCCATCTCCAAAGTAAAAAATTCTAGAAAGCTAAAGTTTAAGCTTTAGCTGTGCGCCTGCCTTTCAAGCTCACTCCTAAGGCTTGGCTTTGCTGGTTAGAAGGCTGCTAACTTGATGGTGGTAGCTGAAGAAAACATACATGACTTACCTACTAGGGCAGAGCTGACTTCAGTTGTTCTTTTTGTCTCTCTAGCAGGCTTTTGTGAACAATCAGAGTGCACTATGTCTACACATTTATCTTGAGAGCAGTCCTAAAATGGAATCAATTATAACACTTCACTTTCTACTCATGTAAGATAACAAAGAATGGAATATTTGCATAGAATCAGTTTTCTGCTCAGTATATGGGAAATCAAGTTCTTTGATGCCCAAGCTCATGTCTCAAATTTCAGGATTACACTGCCACCTAGTGTGGAGAGAACAGTTTCTCACCAAGCAGAAAGTAGTGAAATGGTTATAAGGCACCATGAGAGGCAACACAATAAAATATATGTTTAAGCTTTATCCTTAAAGAGGAAGAAATTTTAGGATTAATGATATTTCTATGTTCTATTGATGAGAGTTAGCATGTAATTCAGGAGCTCAATTTTATTATTAATGTTATTGAGTTGATGAATGATGCCAAGTGCAAAAGTGGAGAGGTGTCTCTACTTTACCAGTTATATTTTTGAAATAGAGGTCTAGCAAGGAATTTATTGCATGTGTCTTTTAATGAGCTCTAGAGGTCTCAGGAAGTCTTATGGGTCGACCTGATAATTATTCAAGAATTTTATTCAGCAAGTAATTATTGTGCTTTTACAGCCTGCAAGTCAATACCTGTGACAACAAAGGGGAGGAACTGAAAGGAGGTGAAAATATGACTGGAAATAGCAGAAGCTCTCAGTGGACCGCCACTGCCACCGTTACTGCCACCACCGCCGGTACCAGCATTACCAGCAGCAGTAGCAGCAGCATTTTCGAGCTTTTAGACTGCAACTTCTTGGACCTGCCTTAAATCTTCTGAATCAGTTTTAAGCACCCTGGTGGTTGAGTCTAATGTGGCTTTCGGCTCCACTGTTGGAAAAGAAGGCTCACTGATGGGTCAGTATGCATGGTTTGGAGGAAGCAAACGAGGCTCCGGACACGAACCAGCTGCTGTAAACTCGGAGACCCACAGGCAGCAAATAGAGCAAGAGCTCCCTGAAGCACGAGTGCCCTGGGGGTGGGGGTGGGGGGGAGTCGATTGATTTTTTTCTCTCCTTGGGGAACTGGAAATTATCATATTTTAGAGGAAGCAAAAAAAAAAAAAAATAGTAACATCCTGTAAAGCTTTGGAGTTGGCAAGGTTAATGTTGCCATGTTTTTTACTTTGTTGTTCCACAGTGAGAGCACATTTATTTGTGAGTGATTGCACAGAAAAATGACTATACCACGGGGCTCCGTTTGCTTGCTCTGAGTCTAGATTATTAGGCTGCAATTACAGATGTAGAACCCAAATAAGCAGATTTAAAATAGAGCTTTCTTCACGGTGGAATTTCTTTACAGTTATACTGAGCCCAACGCAGGACAGTGGGAGTCTTCGTTTTTGCAGCCCTGCGGTTGTTAATCAGCATCTCAGCCAGAGATTTCTATGATACATTTCAGGCTCTAGCTGTGGCTGATTTGCAGCGTCCTCACATAGCCCCCGTGAGCTACTGGGCATGCTGGATCTTTTACTTTGTAAGCAGAGACGGGTGAATAAAGCTTAAAACTCGATTCCATTAAGAAGCTAGCTAAAAACCCCCTCTTTGCTTGACACCTATAAAGTAATTAAACTCGGCAATCAAACCTCTGTGATTATTGTCATCAGCCTATCATTACTTCATTCAAAATCACACTTAAAAGAAAACCAGACACAGATGTGGAAACTAAGGAACGTGTCCTGCTCTTCAGTGAGTTTTGTGTGATGCCCCAAGTCTTGTATCAGGAAGTAGGAGGCAGTATAAGTGTCCACTGTGTTCCAATCCAGTGTCTTTTCTAACCATGACTCGCAATCCATTACTAGTTTTGAAATCAATATATTGAGTTGGTCATCTTGACTAACAAAGGAAACAAAAATAAATCAGAAAATAAAGTATAGCATATGTTATGTTCGGAAACTTTTGCTTTAGTTTTGCATATGTGCATGCGTTGTTCAAACTGGTTTAACTCATCCTTCAAGCAACACCAGACTCTCTTTCAAAGGCACGCCTGAAAGGGTCATTGGGTTTCCAAGACGTGTCATAGTTTCCATAACAATGTCTCAACTCCACAATGTCATTCAAGAACCCAGTTCCTCCTATTTCCTGTTCTACAAAATTTCCCATCTATTCAGTTGTTCGAGCTCAAAGCCAGGCATACATTTTCTTTGTGCCCCCAATCTTTCCCTTTCCAATCTGCTTTGTCAATCTTAGCTCTTCATTTTCATCCGGTCTTCCTTAACGCCAATCACCTCAGAGTAGCCTTCCCTGGCCCCTCCGTCTAGAGCAGCCTCTACACCTCTCTGGCACATGTTTCCCCCATAGTTTACAATAGGACTCCAGTTGAGATGGCCTTATGTAGGTGTTTAGTGCCTGTCTTCCCTTCCACACGTAAGCTGTATGGAGCAGAGACCTGGTCACTCTATGCTGTCATTCTAGGGCTGAGTTCAGGGGTTGAAGTAGGAGGGGCACGAATGACTAATTACAAAACTGTCTCTGAGCTCAGCTTGTTACTCCCTCTGTGGCTTCTTCTTCTTCTCCTCCCACCCCCCTGATGTAGTCCGTTTCCTCTGCCTAAGATGCACTGGTCTTCCTTATTCTCTCGGTAGGCTTCTGTTCATCTTTTCAGATTCCATCTCCGGGATGAAAGATTTCCCGTGCGCTTGGACTGAGTTCATACTTGTTGACAGTCATTTTCGTTCTCAGTAGTGTAGTAGTTTTTCATTCCCTGCTACATTGGGAGCTTCCTCAGGGCAAGCATGTTGCTTATTCATGCTTTTTTATTTGTCTCAGCTCTTAGTATCTATTTGGTAATACAGTTATTCAATACATATATTTTTTTAGACTTGAACAAACAGATGAAAGAAAACTGATGATCAAGAAAGATGATTGTCTATGATAGAGATCCCTAATTTAGGTTATAAGGGATCATTTCGATTTATAGAAAAAGAAAGATAATGCATCTATATACACTATAGGATATAGTAGAAGGTAGAGTGTGAAGGAGAGCGCAAAACTATTCTATATAAAATTGATTGCTTAAATGTCATGTTTTCTTACTGAATTTATGATCTGTTGTGAACTACCAAGCTTTTCTATCCTGGAGGCTTTTCAGCAAAGAATAATTAGGTAAAGTGGAGGGGGGGAAGCATTAAATACAAACACACACAGACACAGACACAGACACACACACACACACACACAGGGCCTGGAGAAATGGCTCAGTGGTTAAGCAAACTTACTACTCTTGTAGAGGACCTGAGTTCAGTTGGTAGCACCTGTGTTTGAGGGATCACAGCTGTCTGAAACTTTAGCTCTAGGGGATCTGATGCCCTCTTTTGGCCTCTGCAGGCAACTGCAGGATTGTGCAAAATCCTCCACACATACACATACTTTTTTAAAAAAGAAAAGGATGAAAAAGCTTAAGGGCCTTTGACTTCAGGGTACAGCTTTATGCAGACTTGGATAGTGTGGAGTTCAATCCTGCTTTCTGTGAGATTATAATGTCACATTAGAAAAGATAATTAATGACAGATAAGATTGATGGAGAATACAAACATATCATTAAAGGTTGTGTATAGGATTGGTGTTTTTCAGGGTTTACATTTTTGTCTTTACAGAATGATTAGCTTGTTATTCACTATTTAAAATAAACAACCAGCTTGGAAAGAAAGCCTTGTTACCTGTAAGCAGGCTTAGTTTCCTCTTGATTCTTTTATCTTTTATTTAAAGGTCTATTCACCTGCTTTCTTATTTTAGTTGTAAAGATTTCTTCAAAGTGTGTTGGGAAGTGGCAAGCATAAAGGTGAGTTCTCTAAAACCTTTTGAAGGATTTCTGAAATACCTACGTGTATAGGAAAATTGCCTGTCTTCTTTCTTACAGATCACAAATTCATAGCTTGGATAGAAATCCCTTTTCTCTCTGCAGATCTAAGGGTGACTTGTTTCCCATGATTTCAGGCCATTAGGAAGCTCCCCAGAGGCACACTTTCCTTTTTACATAAACTTCAACTAGCTTAAACAAATAAGCAGGTCTCAGGCCATTCATAGTTCTGTTCTGAGCCAGGGCGGCCACCTCAGGGGTTGGGAATTTTGGTAGAGAACAGGCCTTGTGGACAGCAACACACAACAAGAAGAAATGGATGTCTCTCTTTGGGAGGGAGAACCCCCACCTCCCACCCTGTGAGTAGGCTAGAGGGAAAAAAAAAACATAGAAAGAGAGCATGAACAGTAGCATTTTCTTGGTCAAGGTCCAGCAAGTTGAGAGAGGCTGAAGGAGAAAAGACCCTATTGAAACAACAAAGGGGTAAGAGCTGAGGAGATGGCGCAGTGGGTAACTTTTCTTTGCCTCACAAGTCTGAGGACCAGAGTTTGGGTCCGGGAACTGATGTAATTGAGAGGCAGACCTGGCAGCTCTCTACCATCTCAGCGCGAGGTGCAGAGCCTCAGTGAACTCCCGGTTCAGCGAGAGGCCATGCCTCCTTAAACAAGGCGGTGAATTATGGAAGAAGAAACCCAATGTCTGCCTAAAGTTTGGCAGGAAGAGGAAAATCTCGGATGCAACTTAATGAGCTGGGCTGGATGGGAAAGGTAGCTCCCCTTTTCTGAGGAATACGGAAAGGGGGCAGAGGAAAGAGGGAGTTGGAACTGGCAGGCATGGAGGGACAGTGCTAAATCCAGGATACAAAGTGAATTATAAAAATAAAGAGTCTGTTAGAGACCCTCTATGATAGGCTCCTGTCCTGTTCCCTGTTTTCTCACTCTTCTCATGTCCATCTCTTTTGCCTTTCTGAATGAAGACTGAGCATTTACCAGGGGCCTCCTTCTTGCTTAGCTTCCTTAGGTATATAGATTTTAGTATGATTATTCTATATTATATATTTAATATCCACTTATAAGTGAGTATATGCCATGTGTGTCTTTCTGCTTCTGGGATACCTCACTCAGGATGATCTTTTCCAGTTCCCACCATTTGCCTGCAAGTTTCATGATTTCCTTGTTTTTAATTGCTGAGTAGTATTCCATTGTGTAAATGTACCACAATGTAGTATCTTTTTCTGTATCCTTTTCTCAAATGAGGGGCATCTGGGATGTTTCCAGCTTCTGACTATTACAAATAAAACTGCTATAAACATGGTTGAGCAAATGTCCTTGTTGTATACTTGAGCATATTTTGGATATATGCCTAGGAAGTGGTATAGCTGGCTCTTGAGGTAGCACTATTCCTAATTGTCTGAGAAAGTGCCAGATTGATTTCCAAAGTAGTTGTACAAGTTTACATTCCCACCAGCAATGGAGGAGGGTTCCCCTTTCTCCACAACCTTTCCAGCATGTGTTGTCCCTTGAGTTTTTGATCTTAGCAATTCTGATGGTTTTAAGGTGAAATCTCAGGGTTATTTTGATTTGCATTTCTCTGATAGCTAAGGATGTTGAGCATTTCTTTAAGTGTTTCTCTGCCTTTTGATATTCCTCTATTGAGAATTCTCTGTTTAGCTCTGTACCCCATTTTTAATTGGATTACTTGATTTGTTGCTGTTTAACTTCTTGAGTTCTTTATATATTCTGGATATCAGCCCTCTGTCAGATATAGGGTTGGTGAAGATCCTTTCCCAATCTGCAGGCTGTCATTTTGTTCTCACGACAGTGTCCTTTGCTTTACATGAAAGAAGGGAGAGATAGAAAGACCTGGAGGGGACAGGAGCTCCACAAGGAGATAAAAAAATCTGTGCACTGGGATCTTTTCTGAGACTGATACTCCAACCAAGTACCATGCATAGAGATAACCTAGAACCCCTGCACAAATGTAGCCCATGGCAGCTCAGTGTCCAAGTGGGTTCCCTAGTGATGGCAACAGGGACTGTCTCTGACATAAACTCAATGGCTGGCTCTTTGAACACCTCACCCTGAGGATGGATCAGCCTTTCCAAGCCACAAAGGAAGACAATGCAGGCAGTCCTGATGAGACCTGAAAGGCTAGGGTCAGAAGGAGGGGGAGGAGGACCTCCCCTATCAGTGCACTTGGGGAATTGCATGGGAGGAGATGAGGGAGGAGGGTAGGATTGGGCATGGGAGATGAGGGAGGGAAGGTGGATTGGGAGGGGATGAGGGAGGGGCTACAGCAGTGATATAAAGTGAATAAACTGTAATTAATAAAATTAATAAATTTAAAAAAGAAACCCAATGTTAGTTTTGAGCTTCTTCATGATTACGTATATGCATCCCACCCCTTGTCACATGAAAAACATGTACACATACACAAACACCCAAAATAAACAAGAATCAGCCATATTACTTGTTCTGAAATGAAATAAAAATTTAATGAGTTCAAAACACGAAAAGCATTCGTGAATGCAAACCTCAAAACTATTAGGCACCATGATTTACGGAGATAATTGGTCCACCTGACTCTGAGTTCATCTAACAGCCGTATCTTCCAAGATGGAGCCAGAGGCAGGGCATCCTGTGCATGGTACAGGGCCATGGGTTCTGCTGTTCCTTCTCCAGGGGTGCTCAGATACAGGAGAATGTCTGCAGACGTGTGACAGTCCTGTGGGCACACCATCTCTCTAGGTCCTATTAGCCTAGTAATTCACTCTCTGGTTGTTTATGAAAAATAATGTACTTGTGTACTCCTTGGATATTCAGTCTCATACTATAAATCTCAGAGACTTAGAGCAAAAACGGTAAAAGGCTTGCGATCATATCGTACCAAAATTTCCAGTGGGGAGTTAGAGAGTTGATGTGCAACCACCGGCAGCAATGGTGCCCTTGGAGAGCTCCCTGGGCCTGTATCTTAGTTCTTTCATCTATCGAGTAGCAATGTGTACAGTCTAACTTCATGGGATGTTTGTGAGAATCGTATGCTACTAGCCTGAAGGCATGGACAGGAGAGGGAAATGCACAAAAAGAATTGTTAGCAGGGCATTAAGGATGCCAAGGTATGAATGAGAGTTTGGCATGAGATACTTTATCTTTGCCAATATCATTTGACTCCCCCAGTAACTGTTAAAAAAATGTTTTCATCCTGTTGTATAGGCAAGGTAGTTAAATATAGAGAGGCTTATTACCTTGTTCAGGTTCCTATAACTGGTAAGTCAGAAGAAGTGGGTTTAGAGCTAGTTGACCAGGCAATGAGGCTCCAGTGAGTTCCCACACCTCTGCCTCACAATAGGCTTCTCTTTGCTGGATCCTGTGGCCATTAAAAGCCTCTACTGTGCCCCTATAACAGTTCTAAAAGCTTCCAGTGTGCCCCTGGAAGCTTAATATAGTGGTTCTAAAAGCTTCTACTGTATTCCTATAGCAGCTTGCTGAATTTTTTTTTCTGGTGAAATTCCCCACAGCCTGATTTTTTTCTTTTCAGCAAGGCATTTCCCATTCAATCCCTCCTTCAGTGTAACCTTGTTAGCTTTGAGGGCACGCCCCTGGCTGGGCCTGGGCTTACAGGCCACCTCTCCCCACCCCTTTCCTTTGCTTCAGTTTAAAGAGTTAGTAGATGCTTCTGGTCCCCCCCTTTCTTTTTGCTTTTCGCCCTGAGAGGGGCAAGCAGGACCAAGATCGGGCCCAAACTCAGAGTCCTAGAAGGATAGAGAAGGGGTCTAGGGGAGTCGTGACTCCCCTCCAGCCCCTTCTTCACAGTGACTGTTATAAACCAAAGAGACCCTCCTGGGAAAATGAAGAACTACTGGTAAGCCCACGACTATGGAGGGAGGTGGGTGAGGATTTTTGCAGTATTGGTAACATAAGGGGGAGGCAAGAGACAGTGAGAACCAAGAGAGAGTTGGAGATAGAGACAGATGAGAATGAAAAGCATATATAAAAATGGGGGCAGAAAACAAAGATAAAAGAAAGCAGGGACTAGAGCATTGCAGAAAGTGAGATAGTGCATACCAAGCCAGAAATGCGTTTATCCGCATCATTTCTAAGTGAGCTTTCAATATGGAAATAAAGGCAGTAAGTAGTATGCCTTGGGAATGGATGCCTCCATCAGCCAGGTGTGCCAGGTTTAAATATGGAAGTAGTCCCATCTAGAGAGATTCCTGTTTGGGTCATTTTTCCTCCCCTGTCTCTCCCCTTCAGGAAAATCCCAGTTTTCTTCTTTGTATGCAGTTTCCTGGGACCCTGGGCATCTGCAACTCCTAAGCGTCGCCCAAGTAAGAGCCATGGTTTCTGGAATTTGAAGTATCTCTTTGCCGTCAGAAGCAGGCAGGACTGTGATAAAGCGGGGTTGTAGTCGAGAGAACACTGAATTCACTTCCAAGAGCCTTTCATGCTTTCCCTCTTCTGCCTGTGTTGGGAAGATGTTTTGGATGGTTGGTTCTGTGCTCAATGTCGAGCCTGGAAAGGGAGTCCCAACTGTGAGCTGGTAGGCAGGAAGGACAGCTGTGCTTTTTCTGTGCTTTTTCATGGTGAATGGTATATACAGAGAGAATACATGGATGTATGGATATGGATGGTTTTCCCAACACACTGGGGTCAGGAGGATAAGGAGAAAATATTTGATGTACTTTTTGGTAGGTAGGCTCAGCTCTGTACTGAAACTCTGTCTCTGTCTCTCTCTCTCTTGTGTGTGTGTGTGTGTGTGTGTGTGTGTGTGTGTGCATGTGTGTAAGAACTGCTGTTGTCTGGGAGGCCCATTGAACTGGCTCAAGACTGACTCTCTAATGTCACTGTAAACTTAGAATTGGTGGTATTTGAGGAATATTTCTAGCCCAAACCACCAGAAGTTTTCCCAACAGACTTCTGACCCCATGCCATCCAGGACACTGCACAGCTCTGATTCTAAACGGGACAAATGTCCAACTCCTTCAGGCAGGAACGTTTTTCCATCATAAATTATTACTCTAATTCCATGCCTTGCATCCCTTCCTGGAGAAGCTTAAGGTGAATGAATTCTCATTATTGAGGCCTTGAGTTAGAGCCAAATACACGGCTTATAAGCAAGCTTATACAACACTATATTTTAAGCAGCTGCTTGGTTATTAATATTATTATTTTAATATTAAGTCAATTAATTATCTTCCTGTAGTGGATGGATTGGGTGACACGGTGGTTTGATCTTGCAGGATTTCCTGCCAATTCTGCTTCTAATGGTGGAAGTGAAATGTGCCCCAAGATCAGGATTGGCCAAGATGACCTGCCAGGCAAGTGGCACTGTGTCGCACCAGAAATGCAAGCTTGCCAAATCTCGTTTACGTGGGAAGGGGGATAGAACCGGTCTCATTGACAACTTTTGCTTTCATGCTCCCTTTCCGTAGGGTTTGACCTGATTTCTCAGTTCCAAATTGAGAAAGCTGCGTCCCGCAGGACCGTCCAGAGGGTGGTGGGCTCCACTCCATTACAAGTGGCTTACAAGCTGGGAAGTAACGTAGACTTGAGGATCCCGACGAGGTAACCTGCCAAAAGCACTCTGATTGCCTTCCTTAAACACACATAGAAACGTTTGTCACTATTCCATGTTAGAGGATTTTTTTTACTGTTTGGTATTTCCTGCATTGCTTTATTTTAAGACGGAGGGCTTTGGGGTGCAGTTCGGTGGTAAAGCACTTTCCTCTCAGGCTGCAGCCAATGGGTAAATAGCCACAACCGTTAAAAGAAAAAAAAAGCCAAAGGAATGTGTTCACCTATCAATCATTAGCATCTGAATACCTCTCTTCATGTTAGGTTTGTAATTTACTTTCCATCCCAGGAATAAAAACACCGCCGGGACCGTCATCCATCAATTCAGGACACGTTTTTAGAATCTTGCTTTCTGTTTTTCCGCAATTTGTCTGGTTTCGGCTGAAAGGATCCTCTTGTGAAAGGCACCAGGATTGAAGCATAAATTTTACTAGGAGCCCAGCCGCAGTGTGGTTTGGAGGCTCACAGTGGAGCTGTTCAAGTGTCCCGGTGCTGAAGTAGAACCACACAGACGGTCTCAGGTCCTAGGTGAGAGCCAACAGAAACCAAATGGAAGTAATTATAGGAGCCCTGGCAGGGACACAGATGATGCTTTTCCTTTATTGCTCTCCTTTCCCGGAGTCAATCTGTAAATTCTTCAGGGCTGAAGTTCCGTGGTCTAGGTGACTTGAATGAGTCGTGTCATTGCAATGAACGCCCTTCACTGATCTAGGTTTTGTATCACCAACGATTATTATACGTTTTTGAGTTTTCTTTTATTATTAGTATGTGTTTATTGTGCAAACTAATGGGTTTTTCATCATGAAATTTTCATACATGTGTATGCTGGTGTCCATCTCAGTTCTTTTCCTGAAATAGTTCTCATATGCTCTCACGTCATGTATGTATATTTGGGAATGTTACATATAAAGTACTTTAATGCATTGTGAAAATAGAACTAAAATTCCTTTGGCAGATAAATATTGGGACTTTCATGGGCATTAAGCTGTGTAGGAATAAAAAGATTAACTACAGTAATGAAAGACCATGGTAGAAAACTTGTGTATGAAGTGTGAATGCTTTTAAAGTTAGAGGAATCTTATATAGCATGAAAAGAAAAGGTAAAACAATTCACATTTTAAGCAGTGTGTGTAGTGCAAGAAAGGAGCACTGTGGTTTTCTTACATATTTACTAACGTTGCTCTCAACTTCCTCATAACATTGTTACTCAAGGACATCATCGCTCTTGTTTAGAGTAGGAGGAAAGAGAATTCCCCAAGTGTAGTTAAGTCACATAAGGGAGTGAAAGGATTGGTGCTGGCTGGCTGGGCTGAGAGCCAGGCAGCATGGCTACTTCTGACCGCTACTTCATTCTGAGCCTGGGCACTCATTCACAGTGGGGGAGTTTAAAGCCATCATTCTAGTCTTGCTTGTGTCGCTGTGATGAATTGCTCTGACCAAAAGCAGCTTACGGGAGGAAAGGGTTTATTTGTCTCACACTTCTGGGTAACAGACAGTCCGTCGTTGGGAAAAATGAGGGCAGGCACTCAAGAAGGAACAACACGCAGAAGTGGAGGAATGCTACTGCCTGGCTCACAGGCTCATGCTTGGTGAGCTCTCTTCCATGGCTCAGGGCCACCTGCCTAAGGGACGGTGCTGCCCAAGGTGGGCAGGCTCTCCTGCAGAGTTAACAATCAAGACAGTTGCCCACAGATTAATCTGATCTGGGTAACCCCTCAGTTGAGACTTCCCTCTGAGGGGACTTAAGGCTGTTTCACGTTGTCAGTTAAAGCTCGCTAGGATAGGTGTGACCACAGAAACTGGCTTTATCTGTTTTTTCATTTAGTCCTTTGTTGAGATGGTGTTTTTATCTATAGAAGTACTAGCTGGCTTCTAAAATAGATGCCAAAATTATTGTTTCTCTTTTAATAAAATGAAGACACAACACAGAATTCTGATCTAATCTTCCCTTCTGTGATTTGAAGCACAAGCTGGGTTGCCTTTGACCTTAGTTCAGAGACTGACTGGCTGGCTAGGGACCATACAGTTCTCTACATCCTGCTTATCTTTTCTGCTGTTTTTCTCTAAGTGCCAAGAGCCTTCAGTAAGTAATGCACACAGGTCTAACTAAAGTCTCACAATCACCAACCAGACTTACTAGGAGTTGGTGGAGGAAAGAAAAAAGGAAGCAGGAATGAAATTTAAAAAAAAGGGGGAAGGTGAGTCAGTGCTGAGTCATGCAGAGTTCTAGGTACATAATAAAACCCTTTTCTTCTATTTTCTCTGAGATAGATTTATTTCTATCTTTTGTTTTCAGGTTAGCTCACATTTCATTACATGTCTCCATACCAGTTTTTTAATACACTAGTCTCAATTACTCTCTCTTCCACTGCCTTCCCCCATGCCCTTTGTCCCCAGCCCTGGCTAGTTTGGAGCAAGCTCTTTAAGCCTCAGTCTTATCAATTAAAAAAATTAGTGATAGAGGGAAGAATCATGTCATAAGGTTGCTATATAGAGAAAATATTAACTGTAGAGTGCTTAGATAAAGCCTGATTCTGGAGGCCTGGATAAGAGTTCACTCTCGGTGAAGAGCTGAAGCATACCAGCAGAGGAGAGGCCATGCAGGGGAGCCTTCTCCTCAATGGATTCTTTCTTATTGTTTATTTAAAGGTATTGTTTATTTTTTGAAGAGCTTTATATGACTATTGTAGTTACATAATTTTTCTTTCCTTCTCCCACCAACTCATCCTGTTTCTCCCCTGCTCCCTTTCAAATTCCCCGTCTCTTAATTTTTAATTGTTATGAACACACACACACACACACACACACACACACACACACACAATGTATAAATACAACCAGCCCAGCTGAGTACATTTAATGTTGCTTGAAATATATGCTTTTTGGGTTTGCCGATTGGTAGCCAATTAGGGGACTCATCCTTGGGAAAGGTTGGTTTTCTCTCTCTCTCTCTCTCTCTCTCTCTCTCTCTCTCTCTCAGCAGTCATTAATTGCCTGTAGGTCTTCATGTTGGGGTGTGGCCTTGTGAAATTTCCCTTATTCCCACTGGCATGCCAACCGCTGTTGTCATTATTCAGGTCGTATTTAGGTGGGGCTGAGACCACATGGGTGCAGCTTTCTTGTCCTATTTAGAAGACACGGCCTCTCAGCGGATATCCTGTTCCTCCAGCTGTTAGAATCTTCCGAGACCCTCTTCTGTGAGGATCGCTGAGCTTTACATTAGAGGTTGTATTGTAGATGCATCTGTTTTGTGCACTCCACAGACAGTTCTTTGCATTTTTGACTAGTTGTGAATTTCTATAACGGTTTCTGCTTAAAAAGAAAAAAAAAGGCTTTCTTGATGAGGAATGAGAGACTACACTTATCTGTAGGCAGAAAGATGTGTATTTTGGATGAAGTTAGAAAGTGCACTAGTTTGGGAATGTGTCAATACTAAGTTGTCCTCTAGGTTGCACGAGCTCACCAGCCACAGGGCGTTTCCTAGGTTTACAGTATTAGGCTTAAATTCCCTCACTTTAAGCAGGTCTTCAGTCCGGTTAGGTGGCAATTAGTTGCCACCAATATATAGGGCCACTGTTGGACTTTTGAAATATCTTGTCATTCTGGCCCTTGTTGTGGTCCATAGGCATCACAGGTGATTGCTTTTCTCCCTAGGCAGCTTGCATAGGATGTAGAGAGACCAATGGAGCTATTCCTCAGGGAGCAGGCTTCCAGGTCAGACCCAGCTCAAGTCCCCCAAGTTCTGCGTCTAAGGTGTGTGCTGTCTTCCGCAACAGAGACTTGCCTTCAAATTCTGGAAGGAAACCAAGAGCCAAAGAGAACCATATATTGTTTAGAGAGTCTCTTGACTCTCCTAGCCAATGGCTCAAAAGGAGATTTTTCATGTCTGGTTCTAGGCTTTTTGTTAAATAGTTTGTGGCTCTTGGGGGGGTGTCATTATCACCCACACGGCATAATTCATTTAGACTGCACATATATGTATTTATGTAAGTATATTACAAGCTATACAAAATTTTAAGAACAATTAATGTAATGTGGTTCTCTATGTTTTTCCAAACATCCTTAGAGTTCTTTGTTCCTCCCCTGTAGTATTTGCTTTCCACTCCTCTCCCCAGATATACCCCATGTTTTCCCAGTTCCCCCTCCATATCACCTGGATTAGCGAGGAACCACAAATAAGAGAGCACGAGGCATTAGGTTTTATGGATCTGGGTTACCTTGCTCACAATATTTTTTCAGTTTCATAATTTATCCTCAAATTTCATGATTTCATTTTTTTTCTTAAAAATAAAAACTGAAAATAGATCTATCACATGACCCAGCTGTACTACCTCTCAGCTTATGTCAAAAGGACAGTTATTTGCTCAATAGTGTTCATTGCCACTCTATTAACCATAGTCAGGAAACGGAAATGATTGCTTAGAAGTGATTGTTTGGAAACAAACATTTGTTTGGAATTCAATGGATGAATGGATAAGGAAAGTGTGCTACACATATACTGTGGAATTTGATTCTCTTTCAAAAATTACTCATGCAAAAGCTAGAAGACGAAGGAAGGGATGGCATCCTTCTTAGGGAACAGAATGAGACATTTTGTGCTGGAGAATATTGTTTCTGAGACTGAAAAAAACACTGATAGGATCTTCATAAGAAAAAATATGCTGCAAAACTAATGCCAAATAATCGTAATTTTCACTTATTTATCTGTTTATCTTCAAAATTACTGAAGAAACGTGATTCTGCTTCCTTTTGTTCTTTATTTGGGGCATAATAGCTTTTCATCCTTGTTTTCTTTTGCAGCACAGACCTTAGCTTTCTTGGTTTTAAGGTCATAAACAAATATTTCAAGGTTCAAAGACTTTGACTCATTTACTCAAATCCGTATGGTTCTCCACTTAAGGTACCTCGTGAACATTGGAATACAATAAATCATTCATAGACAGAACTTCTTTTAAATTATGTATGTTGTCAGGCCTGCTTATTGACAGGCAGAGCATATTTTCAGGAATGGAACGTCAGGGGTTTAATAATACACTAGGCTGCCTGTTCTGTGGGTTAGGTTTCAGGGACATTTAAGAGCCTTCAGTACACACAAGTATGAATAGTCTATTCATACAAATAATGAGTTAAATTTCTTTTCTTGCCCTATTAACATACTAATCTACTCTAAAAGATTGTATATAATAAAATCAAAAGAAGTGTGACAAACAAATTGAGAAACAAGAAGTATATTCAGAACAAGTATCTGGAGTGATGTGGTTAGTTCTATTCTGGAAAAAGATGACTTTAGGTAGTCCTTTTGTGTTCCTCTTCTGTATTCTAAAGTGTTTGTTTTTCTTTCTTTTTTTTTTTCAAAGCACATGATAGAAACTTCTGTATACTTTCACAAAACTGTGTGTGCATACTATGTTTCATTTCACTAAGTATCATTATATGAAATCAATACCAATTGAGACATTTCTTCTTGTCTTCCTATTCTTCATTCTTTGAAGGAGCTAAATACAAAAGTTTGACCCACGGAAAGGTTGTTTGGAACTCTGGGTCTCAGTGCCTGATTGTTTTCAGTTTTCTTGTTTAGTAAACTCATTTCGCTGACATTTAGTTTTCCTAGTATTACCTTCTTGCTGAGGAATTTTCTTATATTTAGAAGATGTAGAGAAATAACGTTGAAGACTTTGAAAGCTGACATTCTCATTTAAACCTCTAAAAACTTGCTTCAACAGAAGATCCATAGATAAGGAGATATATATATATATATATATATATATATATAGAGAGAGAGAGAGAGAGAGAGAGAGAGAGAGAGAGAGGAGTAGTGATCTACAGATAAGGATTGCCTTAGCGACACTGGTGATTTTAGCTTCCATTTAATACAGTGAAGAAAGTGGCAATGCTGTAAACCTTCACTGGTAGACTGGGAATGATGGAGCTAGAGAAGGAAGAGTTGGTCATGTGTTGCTCCTTACACATGCAGTAACAAACATCAGCTTTTGAAATCCCTGAAGAAGACATCCTTCCTGTGAAGAAGGCTTTAAATGCATTCGATGTAGTTGGTTACTAATTCTCAAAATGTTTATGTGGGTATAGAATGCATTTTTTGAGACTAGCATAGAAATTATGAAAATAGCAAACAACTTTAATGTATGTAAAAATTAAAACTCATTTTAACTGAATGTTTCTTTTTGTAAGCTAGTAGAATATATTTAGACTTTAAATAATCCATTTTCTCACTTTCGCAGGAAATGTTGCCCCAAACATTGCAAGAATGTGTTTTTATGGCTGAGATGGCGTTGCTGAATGAATGGTGGCTCTTTGGGTAGAATAAATAGTAATATTGTTGAGGACCTCCGGTCGTCATGAGGGAGGGCTTTTTAAAGTGTGCATTTTAGGGTGGAGCATTAACGTAGGTGAATGACTGAACTGTGAAGGTCTGAACACCATGTCACCAAAGAACGTATGCGGCATAGCTTTTCCACACTGGAGCCTTTCTGGGGACTAGGATTCAAAATAAAATAAACACACAAAAAATGGTAAATATGCATAAGCACAGAAAAACAAGGTTCATATTTATTATTTTCAAATCTTACTCAGGCATTTGTATCCCAGCGGACTGCCTGAAGAATATTCCTTTTTAACTACTTTTCGGATGACCGGAAGCACACTGGAAAAGCACTGGAACATTTGGCAGATCCAGGATTCCTCAGGGACGGAGCAAGTCGGCGTGAAGATAAACGGCCAAACGAAGTCTGTTGCATTTTCATACAAGGGCCTGGATGGGAGTCTCCAAACCGCAGCCTTTTCGAATTTGCCATCCTTGTTTGACTCCCAGTGGCATAAGATTATGATTGGCGTGGAGAGAGCAAGCGCCACTCTTTTCATTGACTGTGTCAGGATCGAATCCTTGCCTATAAAGCCAAGGAGCCCGATTGACGCTGACGGCTTCGCTGTGCTGGGGAAACTTGTGGACAACCCTCAGGTTTCTGTTCCCGTAAGTATATGACTACAACGTACCACCACAACAGACCCAGATGGTAAAGCTCAGCACCCTGGACGTTTTCGATCACTAGCTATAGTGCGTACAAGGAATAGTCACCCATCCGAAAAGCCTTCACTGCCAGCTTGAGCGCTGTATGGAATGCAGGATTCCAGTTAAGCAGATAATTTTAATGTTAAGGTCAACTTGAAAGGCGTTAACCACCTGGAGCATCCGTGAGCCTTTGAGACAACTTACAAAGAGGCCCAAAGTAACGCAGCACAGATCATGCGTGTTCAACGAATTAGAGTTTTCAAAGTCAGTTTAGAGATAAATCATAAATACAGCTAGGCAAGGCCTCCGTGATTTTGGTAAGCAGTAAATTTTGAAAGGGAAGGGTATAAATTTAGGAAAGAGGTAAAGACAACTGAGGGGATTTGTTAATAATCAAGAATAATGAGGATTTGTTCGACAGTCCAGAGTCTATAATATGCATGCATGTAGAGTGTTTGTAGGAAGCGGGTGTAAGAAGTAAAGTTGAGAAGTCGTACAGTGTTCGATAAGCAAGAGTGAAAATCACAGAGATGGTGTGATGTGTTTTAGTTAGAACTAGGCTTTGTGTGATAGTGCAGAAGAAAAGAATTTTAAATATGATTTTTAGTTTTGATTTGGTGTATTTGTTCCTGTGCACATGAGGGCAGTGTCCTCGGAGGCCAGAAGAGGACACTGGATTCCCTGTTGCTAGAGCTACAGATGATTGTGAGTCACTTGACATGGGTGCTGGGAAACGGATTCCGATCCTCAGCGAAAGTACAGGCATCTAACCACTGAACCATCTCTCCTGCCTGAAGCGAAGAATTTAAAAGCTCTATTCATTATTTACTGTAGAAACCCATTGATACTAAAGTAAAGAAGGTTCTAATGACATCACGATTGTATCAAATAGTATCTTCTAGCTCTATCATTTTGAGCAGCGAGTAGCAATTTTTTTTAAGGGTATTGTATAGTATTTTAACAGTAATTTAAAAACTCAAGCTTAGAGGGCAAGGCTCCTTTTAGGGAAACAGAAGAGGATACAATTCAGTATAAATAAACTGTTGATGCTAATTTTTCTCTCCTTCTGTACGGAGCTATTATATGCTAGTCACAAAGCTATGTCACAGATGGTGACAAGAGTGATACAGTGGGTTTGAATTGTTTCTGTGCACTTCTCTGGGAGAGGGGGAAAGGGTTATCAGGGATCTCAGTAATGGAATTGTTCAGATAACTTGTTTTTACAGGAAGAGTTATGATTAGTGTGAAAGTTGGTGTGAAATTTCTATATTCTGTGATAGACAGGGAGCAATTTGTAGCTGCCACATTACTGCTCTGGCTTGTGGACTCTTGAGAAAGGATTTCTTCGTCTAATGAGTCATCACACTTCAAGTGGCTGGGTTAGAAAGCTGATGTGGTCACTGTTGTGAAATGCTTCCATTCTGTGCAGCAGCAAACTCTGCAACGGCCCTGGAGTGGTTTTCAGAGAGGAGGACACAACCTCTGCGATGCCAGTGCCATTTCTGGACACGGGCAAGGGAGGGGAGTTCTTATTGTCTTGAAAAGGTGCTGAGCACCAGCTGTTTAAAACATGGATTTGTTGACCTTAGAAACACTTCAAGATCTTCTAGTTCTGCATTCTGGGTAAAATGCCTTTCAATTGTATTATTTTCAGAGACAAATCTTAATATTACTTCACTAGATATGCCATAGGCGAGTGTTGACTTTATGAAAAGTTTCATATCACAATGGAGACAAGTCTGTGCCATGTTCTTCTGTTTTATTCTCCATGTGTAGAAAGGCAGCAAAGAATCTAGCATCTAGTTTTACACTGTGCTTCTGGCATAGTAAAGAGCTTTTCTAAGTCACTATGTTGTCACCAGAGTTAAAAGGATTTGGTATAGGCATGGACAGTCTTTTCCCCTTCCAGAATCAATCCTAGACTCTTGACCCCTTCCTGGAAACAAATGATATAGGAGCCCAAATCTCCATTAAAGTTCAGTATTGGATGGTGGTGGTGATGGTGAGGTAATGTTTATAACATTGATAATAAGATGGAAATAATAGCCCCCCCCCAAAAAAAAACCTACCTCCGTTCAAGACATTAAAGTGACAATATCAAGCTCAAACTTTTTGCTAATGGAGCTTTTTTCTCTGCCTGCCTCATCCTCCAGTTTCTCTTCTGTTTCCTTTTGATCTGACTCTGCCTCCTCCTCTCTCTTCTCATCCAACCAGCTTTCTTTTGGGGGAAAATATGCATTTTATGGCTATGGTGGTTCACTTGAGAGGCAGAGGCAGGTGGATCTCTGTGAATTTGGGATCAGCCTGATCTATATAGGGAGTTCCAGGACAGCCCTGGCCATGCAGCGAGACCTGTCTTGAAAAAAAAAGGAAGGAAAAAAGATACATGTAAGGACACAAACCAACTCATCATTCTTAATTGGAAAGACATTCTTGATTTGAGTAAACTTTTCCTTTTAGAACTTATTCTTCAGCACAAATAAAACAAGTGTTAAGAAATATAGAAAAATCAAGGAATATAAGATGTGTCCCTAAACACTAATTTTGTTTGTTTATTGTTTGTCTAGTAAGGTTCCGTGCATGCTTATATGCTAGGAATACAAAGCCGAGTGAGCCACAGATATTTCCTTCTCCCGAGGATGAGGAGGATCAGTATAAGTAAACATCAGGGGAAACACGGACAATGCCACGGTGTTGAAATGGGCCATGCAGGCAGTTGAGAAAGCCCCTCAGTCAGGGCAGTGTAGAAGGCTTAGGAGGGAAGGCCAAGGAGCCCCGCTAAAGGACATGGTGTCCTCAAGGCATCCTGGAGAGAAGGAGTGGTATTTAGTATAGATGGATTCTTATTTGGAAATTCACACACACACACACACACACACACACACACACACACACACACAATCAATTTAAGTCATTATTTTCCAAACTTTTAAAGACTTCATATACCGCTCCTCATGGTCTAAAATTAAAGCAGTCAGCATGCCTTTGTTGTCCACGTGTCCATGAATTGCCCTAGACCCCCATTTTTAGCTCACCATCCATCTTCTTGAGCTTTTCATCAATTTGACTGGAATCTGAAGTTGCTGGGAATTATTGAAGCCCACCACCACTTAGATTTCTCCCTTAAGGTCTTAAAGGGTGATAGCTACTGATACACATATATCTTTATAGGCAGAAAACCTATACTCATAGGTCACTTGCCTCTCAGTTTGGAGACAGCAAATTCTCAGTATCATTTTCTAAGAATTTTTAAGATAAAATAGCTTGAAACCGGAAAGGCATGCACTTTTTTTGTTTTGTTTTGTTTTGGTTTTTTTTGTATTTTCTGAATACGATTGGATTAATTCTAATGTCCAACACTTTCGATTGACTAAACATTTGCTTCACTTGCTTTTATTTAGTAAGTAAATGAAAAGCAAAATGTCCTTTCTGCAGGCATCATCAGCTGTCAGAGAGAGGTAGGTATAAGAACTGCGTAATGCAGACAGAAGCTGGGCATTCGATGGATCACTAATGCTAAAAGACTCATTTGTATTGCAGCTGTTTGTGGCTTTCCCATCCATCCTATCATGTGTCCCGTTCTCTTTCTAAATTGGAAAAAGAAACCAATTTCAAGAAGCTTTCATGAGTGCTCACGTGGTCTACAGTTCAAACACATTCTCATCATTTATAGTTATTTGGTGGGCTCAGAGCATTTTTATATTTTTCCCCTATGCACATCTGTAAGTGTGTTACTTTTGATTTTAAAGCAATAAGTTCCTAATTTCCCATTCTTTTCTGTGCCTGCATTTTAGGATGATGCCATTCATCCCCCTGCAAAGCTTGGTTTCCTGGCAGCCTCCCACGAAAGCGTGTTATTTTATGACAGGTTCTTTATTGTTTGTTGTCAGCATGATTGCCTAGGAGAGTTATTTGGTACAGCTCTATTAGAAAACAAAGTTAGCCTTTCTCCCTTTTCAGGGATGTACATTGGGAGTTTGGTCTTGTCTGAGGGAGGATAAAAGTTTATGTGGCTTTCCCCATATAAAACTCAAATCATTCTTCTCTTTACTTGTGCATATCCCCAGTAAATCAACACAGAACATGACAGATTTGATGCTTTGAGAAGTAGGTCTCTGATGCCTTGCTGTGATTTTTTTTTTATCATATTCAGAGAAAATTGCCAGAGCTGGCAAAACTGTTGATGGAAGAGCTGTCTGTCTTCTTCTTTACTCTGTAGCATTGAATCACATTAACCTACAAATGTGAAAACAATGCAAGTTTCATGCGCAATAACCTGGGAGAATAAGTTGGGATGTTGCGATCAGCATTTCTGGTATTTGTGAAATGTAAGAGGTTATAGTTTTAGTCAATATGTTCTGTGATTAATATTCAGCAACTATTTTTTTTTAATCTACTAAGCTACAGGTGTACTTTAGGTGACTAAGAGACACAAAAGTTAATGCCTAAATGGAGCTTACATTCTGGGAAGAGGCACAAGGAAGAAGCGAACAGTGAGTAGCATACCAGGAAGTGTTGCCAGGAGAAACGAAGTGAGGTAATAGTCTGTAGGTCTTAGAGAGGAAGGTTCCGGGAAGAGAGAACATGAATGACAAGGGACAGGTGTTGGTGTTGCCTGATATTTGGGGTCACTTGCAAAGCAGGTGAGAAAATAAGAAATAGTTGATGAGGTTGCCGAGGTCACACCATTAGGCGTCTAAGGGAAGATGCTGAGCGAGCAGTTAGGTGTGAGCTTTTGGAGGTTAAGAGGCAGGACCATATGGAAACTGAGCTCTGGGAACTGTGAACATTTATGCGTTATGAAAGCCATGAAGTCAAGTCGTAAGGGCAATACTGAAGGCTCACTTCGGAGGGAGCCAGGATTATTGCCACAATGAGGAAGATTTATTTAAAAAGAAAGAGTCTGTGATAAGGGAATGAAGAAGGAGATTTATTATGTCCTGAACCTCGATGAATTCAAGGTGGGTGTGACAAGAATTGTTTAAACGCTGGATAGGTCATGTAAGTTGGAGACGGTTGACTGTCGGTTTTAGAAACCAATGTGGGTGATTGGATCAAAGATCCACACTGGCCTGTGGGGATGAAATTCAGTTGAAAGGATTCAAGAGAAAATGAGGAGAGGAATTGGAGACTGGGTACAGACAACTGTCTTGAGTTTTGTAGAGAAACAGAGAGAAATGGAGAAGTTGTGGAATGAGGAGAGGAATTTCTTTTTACTTGGCAATTATCTCAGGATATATTGCCATAGCTCAGCATTTACTACTTCTTGAAGTTTACTGTAATAACTTCCTGCCTAAAAAATCAGTCAGGCATGACCAACTGAAGCTTCATAAAGTACCCTTCTAAATCTTCCCATTTCTTATGATATCTATCCACTGAAGAAAAATCTTTGGTGATAATTAATAAAGTGATAGTTTGATAATCCATTCAAAATATTAAGATTCCTTAGCTTAGAATTCAGAGTGAGAAAAAGCCTGCTGTGTACTCTACCCCAGCTAATCTGGGTCCTTTCTGTATACTTCCTACCCTCTAGCTTTGTCCCATTCCCTCTCTTCCAAACCCCAGCCTTATCCTATAGTGGAAGTTTTGGTTATGTTATGCAGGTTTTTGTTTTAATCCCAAGTGTGGTATATGGACCTGCTTTTAGTTTGTCCACAGCCAATAACAGCCTCCTTCAGCTCAGAGAGCGGTGTGGTCTTTGCTGGCTGAAGATAGTTTAACTCTGAGGACTCTGAGAGGGTATAACTATGAGAGCCAATTGAGGCTCTGGAGAGGATGCTCTGAGAGAGACACACACAGAGAGACAGAGACACAGACAAAGAGAGAGAGACTGAGAGACAGCAAAGATAGACAGAGAGAGAGAGAGATGACTGAGAGACAGTTCATCCTTCTGCTGTGTTTGCTGTTGTTGTCTGCTGCACTGCTAGACATCCTGACAACTGAGATTGGTATTGCCCCAAAGAACCCAATGGCCTTAACCAGCCAGAAGTAGCCAAAGAGAACTCTGCCCTTCTCCCCACTAACTTTCTTTCTCTCCTACCAAGTGTTGGGGTGTTGGAAGGTATTAGGAGGGATAAGGGGTGGAGAAAAGAGGTAGAGCTATAAGGACCCCAGATAAAATAGAGTTCAAAATAGAGTTCACTAGCTCCACCATTTTTCTCTCATCTCCTTGTGTGAAAACTCATTTGCTGTTTGGACCCCTTCACATATTATGTGTTACTTGATGGCTTTAGCCAGAAAAACATGTTAATGTTTTGGGTGCTTGAGTATTTATTGCTAAATGTATTTTTAAAACCCACATATGGTCTTAAATAGTATTTTTGTGTCCTCCATAATATTTATCTCCAAGCACACAATTCAATAAATGAATATATTCTCTGTGTGCCAACTCCATGTTGGCTACTTTCTCTTGATGCTGAAACTCCTGATTCTGAGGCAGTTCAGAGCTCTCTGCTCAGTTCCCAGGAAGTGTCCTCTGGAGAGATTTCTTGATGACAGGAGAAGCCAACAACTCATCAAAAGTAGCAATTAAGAATAAGATCTGAGATCTCAGTAATTTTTTTTTTCGTTGACTGGACCAAAATAAGTACTCTTACTTTTGACTGGTCGTACTTTTTGTCTTTGACTGGATAGCTTAATGAAGATTCTATCTTGTTAGCAAAAATTAGCCTAGGTGTTTAATACTAGAAAATTGTAAAACTAATTTAGTTCATTAAAAATAAAAACAAAACGTGTGCTATTCTCAGTAATCTAGAGCTGAGTTCAAATACTTAATCTTTCTCAACAGCCTAGAAAAATAAAGACTAGAGTGTTGGAATCAACACTGATGTCTTTCATTGAGCATTATCTTAGCTTCAGAAATGTAATTGTCTTAAGGATTTTTAGAGATGGACTATTTAGACCATGCCAAATCTGGACAGATGTGAGGACTCTATTTTCCTTGAGAGAAGGAGAAACGTTTCCTATTGGAAAACATGACATTTCCTAAGGGGCGTTATGTTCTGCTTAATAGATTTTTAGAAGGTTTTGTTTCTCTAGCCACATTTTTCTCTTACAGACTGTGAACTGTTTGTGGAGAGGGGACTATCTGGCTTTCATAGACCATTTTCTCAGTGCTTGGTTTATCCTGGGATTTTTTTTTTTAAAGAACGGTTCACTGAAAGATTAAATTAAAATATGTGTCACGTATACTTTGTCAGTGAATATTAAAAGAGTGAAAAGGAGCCCAGGTACAAAAATGAGAAATGTGGAAATCAGCATTTTAGCTGTATAATGAAAGTGACTTTTACAAAAGCTCACTGCCAATCTTCTTTCAAAATAATTAGCATGCAAATTGAAATTCATATTGCATGCCAAAAAATGCTTGTTGTATAGATGATTATTAGTGCGTGGGTGGTGTTTATGGGAACACGCAGATGTGTTCAGAAACCCTTGATCTATGTGGCACTTTGAACAGCCCCGCTTGTATTCACAGATGAAATACATTTCATTTCCCCATTTTTTTTGTGCCACAATTGCATTTTCTGCATATTTAATCAGGTGCACCAATTTATTCAGAGAGTAGTACATTTTTTTTTGAGGTGACAGCTTAATGAATTACTTCACATTTGTAATAAGTAACTTTGATGAACTATCTAAGCAAAGGATTTAGGTTTCCCGGATAGCCATATAATTAGTGTTTATGGGGGCGACTCACTTTTCAAACTAAAATTTCATGCACCTTCAGTGTATACCTAGATCAAATGACCAATTCTCACAAGATTTAGTGAATAAAACTGTGTGGAGTAGTCTTTTATACTGAATATTGGGAATAAGGAAAACAAATGATGCTTTTCTTTTCCATGTGCTATTTTGTCACACTTGTGGGTATGTGATTGAGTATAGGCACAGTGGTCGATTTTTAGAGGATGTTTCCATAATGAGCATACAAAATGAGAAGAGTTTTGAATCCTAACGAGAGTTTCTTAGTCCAGTTCTGGAAGTTTTAGAAGATGTCATTTGACAAATTTATTGGTCACCTGTTTCAAAAAATATGATCCACCATGGAGCTAGTGTGCATCATTTAGTAATGTTGGAAGGTGTAGTAGAGAAATTATTAATTTAATGTTAGGAAAATTTGGAAATCTTCTGCCCTTTCCAAGCTGTGTGACCTGCTGTCAATGAGCTGACTCCTCTGTCCCATTTTCTCTGTGACCAGCCTTAAATGGCACGTATTCTACTGCCATTAGGTAAAAATTTATTCCAATTCCTCTTTCCGATCTTTCTTTAATGCTACTGTAATTTAAAATAAAAATCAGATGATTCTTTTTTTCCAGTAAGAAAGACTATTCTGATAAAAGTAGCATTTGGCTGAAGCAATATAACTCTAAGGTCTTATGTACCTGGACAAATCTTTTGAGATATGTCTGCATTCTATTGTTAGGTCAACACAGCACAGTGCTCAAACAACTTATAGGTAATTTTCCATCTTAAAGTGAGTCCTGATAGTTGCTCAGGGTTTTTTATTTCACTTGAGTCTTTTGTCCTCTTTATAATAGAGACACTTACCTTTGGTTTGACTCTCTCTATGTTTATTGTAAACAAAGAACTTGCTTTGTTTGTCTGGGGTTCCATTTTCCACCCAATGACCTCAACTGCAGATGTGTCTGCAGCAGCTGGAAAACACGTATCTCATATCTCTGTAGAGCTGGCAGGTCTAGGATCCATGTGGCCGGTGGGAAGGGATGGAAATCACTATGGGCTGAAAGAAAGCAACGGTGTTTAGATTGGAGACCTGGTCACCTAACCACCTGCCAGAACCAGTGGAACTGACTGACCAAGAAATAGGGACCTAATATCAATTTCACAGCTAGAAACCTGCCTCCCTAGAAGATGAGCCAGCATGGCTTTTCACTTCAGGTTTTCTTGCCTTTTATTTAAGGCTCCTTCAGATCTAGCCTGGCAACTCTTGGCTTCCTTGGTTTCTTTCTTCTTGTTTTAATTTTCCCTCCCTAATAGCCCACTGAGAGCATTAGATGTTATCTGAATTACAAGTCTTCAGAAGTTTATCATTCTTCAAACAATGGGTAATAGAATATAAAATTTAAATATTTTGAACAACCCTTCTCCACCACCAAGTTCTAGGTTTCTCCACCACTCCATGGAGGATGTTTTCTTCTGGACTAAATTTTCTTTCTTCCATCTGTTCTTTTTGTAGTCACCTGTGGCTATCTCTGAGTCTAATCTCCCAGGTGAAGTTTAACTGGGGTGGGGAGGACAATATTCCATGTGGAGGGAGTAAGCCAGGTTGCCATGGAAGGTCTGACACTGGCTTGTGCTTTGGACACTTCCTTGTTCTGAGAAGCACATTTTAGTAGCATCTACTTCTGGAAGTTGTGGTGAGAACAGAAATAGAAAATCAGTGCCAGTGGTCTATTTCCAAGCTAGGGCTAACTCTGGAGCGAATCAGAATGAAGGACATCTCCTGCCAATGATCAGAGGAGTTTGGAAAGGCTACCAGCCATCTCCGTTAGAAATTGTGCTCAGGAAAAAGCTAGAGCTGTGCCTCACTGAGCTCAGTAAGTTCACATGGCTTCTGCTCTGTTAAGAATTACAGACTATACTAAACAACAAAACACTCCTTTGTATGTGATCTGCTCTCTGCTGTTTTCCATCAGTTTGAACTCCAGTGGATGCTGATCCATTGCGACCCCCTGAGACCCAGGAGAGAAACGTGTCATGAGCTGCCAGTCAGAATCACAGTGAGTCCTTGAACTGCCTGCAAAAGCTGCTTCTCCCATCTCACCCTCTCCTCATTACTAGTGTCTCCATGTCCCCTCCTCCCATGTTCTCTTTCCCTAGAGTTGTGCTTTGCTGTACTGACTAGCTTGGAATTAAAGAAACACAGGGCTTTCTTGCAACCTGGCTCTAGAAACCATCACCGGGCAGACCTGTGTCTGGGACTCCCTTTGGCGGCTCACAATACCCACTTGGAAATGTTTCTCCCCTGTAGAGGACAGACCCTAGGTAGGCTCCAGGGACAGCCAAGGGCTACCCTGAGGAGGGTGAGGTGGAGGAAGTGCAGTGCATTTCAGGTCTTGGTGTGGCTGACAGGAAAGGGTTAACAGGGACTGTTGTCATTTTATCCCTCCTCCTGGGCCTGGGAGCTCTCCTCCAATCCCCAGGACCCTCTCCAGGGCCATTCATAAAGAGAAGGAATCTAGGTCCCCTTGGTCAGGCACCTTTGCAACCATTACTCTGGGTGGATTTGGAGGTCCAAGTGCCACTTTATGCACTGAGCGGGGTCTCAAAGTCTAGGGGGGCATCAGGCTGCAGAAGCAGGCTAGAGGATTAACAGAGAGCAACAGGGATGGCCTGGACTGCCTGGGGCAGAGGAACACTTGGGTTTCCACTACTGCTCTCAGGGCTCTGCTTCTGTGCTGCTCAAGTAAGTTGTGTGTGAGTCTGCCGGGCACCTCACCACTTTCTCTCCATCTTTTTTGTCTACAGCCTAGCCAGACCACCGAAGAGGTAAGCTGGGGACCCTCCCCCAAACCAAACCAAACAAAACAATTTAAAATACTCCATTTTTTTCAAGCATGAGACAGGAAAGGGAGGTGGTGGTGAAACTGTCCTGGTTGTGAGAAGGCACTGTGCACCCTTAGGGCTTTCATGCCAGCTGCCCTGAGCCTAGAGCACTTCCGGCAAGCCTGGAGAACCCATTGATGTGGGGAAAGGGGCCGTTTCCCCCATTCGGATAGTAACACTAATGGCACAGTGCTGGAGCTAACCCAGGATTCAGGACCAGGACCTAAGTTTTAGCCTGCATCTCCTTACTGCTCCTGCTTACTCTACCTGGGTCACACTCAAGGGCAGGTCTTTATGGTTAAGGCAGAAATTCAGGTAAGCTTCCTCCTGCTCCTGCTGCTGTAGAAAAACCACTAAACCTCGAGATCCAGTTAGTGGTTCAGGATTGATGCCTGGCAGCCCTGGGCCCAGTCATAACTCCAGCAACTTCTTCCTAGACTGCCCACTCCCCCCTCCCCCTCCTGGCTCCTGGCAAGGGAGGGCGCCGGGCAGGGAGGCCGGTGGAGGTTTGAGGTTTCACTTACAGAGACCCCATTGTAACCTGTCTGGTCCTTGGAGTTCAGGAAAACAAAGTCTTTCTTGATGAAAGCAGCCTTCTTTTCTCTCCCTCTCTCCCTTCCCCATCTCCCCCGCTCCCTCTAGAAGCCGAGAGGAAAAAAAGAAAAAAAGTTCCCTAAAGCAACAAGTTTATACTGTTTCAGGCGCCAGTATTCCCTGTAGACCTGTCAAAACAGCTGTCTGCAAGCGACTCTAGGTCTCACAAGCTAAGGGTCTGTCGGAAATTTGTGTAGCTTTTGAAGTGAGGTGCAAAGACGGCTTGTCAGGGAGTGTCACCGCTGATGGAAGTGAAATGAGGTCAGGCTCCCCAGTTCAAGGCTCTTTCACCCTATAACCCCCCCCCCCAAGTCTCCCCCCCCCCCCCAGTCTACTGGACAAAGAAAGGTTTGCAGTGGTAAAGTAACTGTTTATCCTGGGTCTGCTCCGGTCTTACCTGCTCAATTTGATCTGCAGTGGAGGTATCAAATGACCCCGCATTCATTTCTTAACTCGGGTGGACGCAAGGTGGACATTAGACAGCTCCCTTCTTCGCAGTTCCCTTCTTTTTAATGCATTCCGAGAAGGCGAGGCCCAGCAAACCCTGCCTCGATTTGAAGACGTCAATTTTACTCCACCCTGCACAGTTTACCTCGTACAAGGTGGAAACACCCTGTATTTTGGTTCAAAAACTTATCCACTGCAGAGGGGCCTCCTTGCCGGTGTGTGTGTGTGTGTGTGTGTGTGTGTGTGTGTGTGTGATGGTGGTGGTAGGGAATAAGGACCCTGCTTAGTTCCTCTGGGTAGACATTGTCCTCCACTAACCTCTGTGCATTGTTCCTGGCAGAGAGGACCCCAGGGTGAGCAGGGACCTCCGGGGCCTCCGGGACCTCCTGGCGTTCCAGGCATAGATGGTATCGATGTAAGTGTGCCTTTTCCTTGTTCTCCAACCCAGCCCTTTCTCATACTTCTCTAGTTTTGGATGAGCAATTAGAAAGGGCCAGATGGCCCCTTCCTGTCACTCTCATAGAGCTAAGACTAAACGCTAGGAAAGTTCCAGGTTTGATACTGTAGCCTGGAGATTGTTAGAGAAAAGGCTAGTCCTGTACCTGTTGGCTTTGGGGGTCTGAACGTCCGTCCTTGGGCCCGCACCCCGGCTTCCGCCCATATCTTTGTGGAGTGCATGCCTGAGACTCTCCCGTGGGACCCCAGCAACTCTCGCTCATCCTTGTGTTCATCCTTTTCTCTATGTCTACAGGGAGACCGAGGTCCCAAGGGTCCCCCCGGCCCTCCGGTAAGTTGATTGGCGACACGATGCCTCACTTCCTTCCTTAAGATGTGCTTTGTAGACGTGTGTGTTTGAAGAGTCTCAGCCTGGCTTCATTTCCTCCTTCTTCCTGCTCAGGGCCCTCCTGGGGAACCGGGCAAGCCAGGAGCACCGGGCAAGCCAGGCATTCCAGGCGCTGATGTGAGTAGAGAGAGTGGGGGAGGGCATGCTGTGGAACCCTGAAAAGTGTCATGTGAAGGCTGATGTCATGGATTCCAGGCACTCTGTTCACCCTATAGCAGGCATGTGGGTGCTAGCGGATGGAAGGTTAGGTCTCCCAGTAAGGACGCTTCACTTTCCCGGGCACTCTCCGGATTAATCATTGGAGGCGCTGCTCTACCAGAGGGCCAGGGCCCTATTCCCAGCACCCACAGGGCAGCTCACAACCATCGCAGGCGGTCTGAGGCCCTCTTCCGGTCCCTGGGAACACTGCTCAGGTACAGAGAATAAGAAAATCAATAAAAATTTAGAAGAAGACACCTGAAAGCGGAGCGGGTATAGGAAAGGACAGGAGGTATCTCAGCTCCCAGTAATAGAAAAAGAAAAGAAAGTTTGCTCAAAGTGAGTGTGTATGGAGATAGTAGGGGCGGGAGATGCTCAGTACACACAAACGAGAAGTCAAAACTCAGTTTGGGAAGACGTCCAGATGCCCAGCTGTACGGTAAATAATGTTTCTTCAGAGGCAAGTAGCTTCGGCTTTCTCAGCATCTCCCCTCTGTGCACACTACCCACAGCTGGTTTAGCCCTTCAGCAGGAGCTGATACTTGTCTCTGGGTCGCAAAGAGCTGGCATTTGTTTCATAGAGTTCCTCAAGTCACCTTTCCACAATCAAGCATTCCTTATTTGTCTTACAAGACCTAAAGGCTTTTCTAAAAGAAAGAAAGCACCCCCAAGCCTACACCTATTATTTCCAGGAATATTTGTTAGTGTTTAAGAAAGCTCCATTGTTCTCAGAGAACAAATCGGATGATTTTCGCTTCTACTTCAGACACGCCTTTTCTGTTTCTATTAACTCGGTGAAGGTGCATATTTCAGTATTATTTAGTGTTTCAGGAGACACACTTTGTTTTACAATTCAAAGCGTCTGGTTTGATTTCTTTTTTCTTTTGTGTGTGTATTTCACATAGCAATACATGAGCACCTGTGGATTGATGTGTGGGTAGTGTCAACTCATGTTTGGATACTGCAAATGAGATTACGTGATTTATTGGCTACCAGACTCTTTGAAATTGAATTATTTGAAATTGTCAGGTCGTAGGAAGAATGTCTGATAAATACCAGGCCACTAGGTAAGCTACTAATATAAGTTGACTCTCTCTCTCTACTTTTCTTTGAAACTTCTACTTGCCTTTTGTTTTGGAGGAAAAGAAAGTTTCTAATTGAATTTTAAAAATTATATTTGAAACATAAGCCATTCTTCTAAAATCTTGCCTTCCTGTTAAGCTTTAACTTTATGTTAGACAGAAAGCTGGACTTAACTGTCCCCCAGCCTGTCTGTTTATGTATCTAAGATCTTGCTGTGTAGCCCAGCCTGGCCTGGAACTCAAAATCCTGCCTCAAAGTGCTAGAATTATAGGCATGTGCCATCATGCCCTGCTAGTTACTCAGTTTAATGGGGCTTTTATAACTTGCTTAACAGTTTTTTTTTAAATCTCAAATCATAGGCAATCCTTTTCTTTTTTAATATAATGTTTTTATTTATTACAATTTATTCACTTTGTATCCTAGCTGTAGCCCCACCCTCATCCCTTTCCAATCCCACTTTCCCCTCCTCAGCTCCTCCCATGCCCCTTCTCCAGTCCACTGACAGTGGAGGACCTCCTCCCCTTCCATCTGACCCTAGCTTATCAGGTCTCATCAGGACTTTCTGCATAGTCTTCCTCTGTGGCCTGGTCAGGCTGCTTCCCCCTCAGGTGCAGGTGATCAAAGAGCCAGCCACAAGTTCATGTCAGAGACAGCCCCTGCTCCCCTTATTAGGGATCCCATTTGGAGACTGAGCTATCACGGGCTACCTCTGTGCAGGTGGTCCAGGTTATCTCCACGAATGGTTTCTTTTCTTTTTTAAAGTTATTTTTCCATTTGTATAAGTAAGTGAATGTGCTCTGAATTTTGTAGTAGAAAAACAGAAAAACAGCTACACATATTTCTTTGACTATATTAATAGTCCCACGGTGCAAAAAAGACATTTGCAATATCAAAAACTGTACAAGTTTCTTAGATAATCACCTTTGACCCAGAAATGGTCCATAAGTAGAAACACAGGATGGAAGAAGAAAGGCAACTCAGTCTCCATGTAGGTTTCTGAGTAAGGAGAGCAGGGCCTGCCTCTGTCATGAACTCAGTTGCCTGCTCTTTGATCACTTGCCCTGGTGATGTGGCCTTACCAGGTCACAGAGGAAGAGGGTCACAGGCAGTCCTGATGAGAGTTGATAAACTATGGGCAGATGGCAGAGGAGGAGAACTCCCCCTTTCAGTGGACTCTCCCTTTCGGGGGGGGGGAGAAGGAAAAGGTAGAAAACCCACACACGTTCCAATGTTTTAGGTTTTCCTTTCAGCTGAGAGAATTTAGCTGTGGCATTTTCATATGCTCAGAGTATTTTCCTCAAGCACTGTCACAGATATTATTCCCTTTGGCTTTACCATAACCTAGAAAGTAGATGTTATTTTCCCATAAAAAGGAAAATGAAAAAATTATAAGAATAAATACTTTCCTCAGAGACCCAGAGTTATGTAGCTGCTAAGACAACAAAGACTTTTATATTTATTGAATTCATTTTAGGCAACTCAGGTTTACCTCCAGGAGATACAAATGAAATGAGGTGCTTAATACAGCTACAGTCATACCACCCCGAATGTACTGGATCTCATCTTTTTAATAGAGGAGTGGCTGGAAAGAAGAGGGGAAAAGAGCAATAGTGGATTTTTTAGTTCCCCAAGGAACCAACTAAGAAGAGTGCATATATGCTTTGAAAATCATTTACACTCAATGATTGCTGGCTAGAACTCTAATGTTTCATCTCCACCAACCTTTGAATCAGAGCCACTCATGATGTCTGCAACTGGGAAGTTTTCTTACCTGACTCTCATCGAGTTGATGCTAAAGCCTTTTACTCTAATTGAGAAAGGACATTTTGTGACTCTTTGAGAGTCTACCAACGACTCTATCCAGCCTCTGGGGAATAAAACACGTAGAAAAACTTTGGAAGAACTGTTTTGACAGTGAACTCAGGGACCTTGATCTCTAATCTCTTTGTCTTCTGCTCTTTGTTTCACCGTGAGGCTTGTTGGGGGGGGGGGAGGAATGTTTTTTTTAAAATGACTGTTGTATGATGTTTGTCAGAATCCAAGAGAGGGACTGCTTTTCCCATGTGCAATAGATTTTTGGTAGGTTTGCCATCACTGCTAGGCTTCTAGCAGTATGCCTTGTCACCAGCTGAGATTCTGGATCCTGGAAGGAGACAGGAAACAGGATGCTGAGGACAGGTATTTCCTGACAACTAGCACTGTGAAGGCTCACAGCACAGCTCCGAGATTATTCTATATGGAGCTCTGTCTGCATAATCACCCACATGAAGGCAATTCTCCCTGCCATTGGAGAGATTTTCCTCCGTAATTTCTTTGAAATTAGATTTAGAGGATTTTATTGCAAATTGGGTTTTGAAAATTGTGCCTGCTGCGTGTGTGTGTTCACATTTTTCCAGTCCCTCTCCTCACCCATGGAAGTTGAGTCTTCTTTTCTTTTGTGGTCATATAGAATAGAGGTGCCAGAGCCTACTTATACCCAAAGGACAACTATGTTACTATTATGTATAATAATCAATAGAGATATTGTTGTAGGTGCTTTTCATTGCAGTCAGAAAGCTCTGTAAACTGTATTTTATTCTTACAGGATCCAAATAAGACAGAAAGAAGAAGTGTAATTGTGTATGGGGATTGTAGTTAGATTATGTGATGTCATCCAGGCATGACAAGATGAATATAACCTACACCCCTGAGAAATGTTTATAACAGGCGGAGTTGGTTAAGACATTATTTTGAAAGGTCAGTGTCTGTGAAAATGGTCAGGCATTGAAGGAAGCCGAGGAGGCAAAGAAGTGTCATGCTGTGGTTAATTTCCAGCTTTGGATTGTTTGTATGGGCTTTTTAAAATGAAGAATAACATTAGAACACTGTGCAGTTAAACAACAAACAAACAATAGTAGGTAGGGTCAGGGTCTAAGTCAAATCATTACAGAGGGTGGAGGGGGACCCATGTAATATCCTTCTACCCAAAAGCTGAACCTCAATTTAACTTGTTCATTCATCACGTGTTGAGTGTGTTAGATGTCAGGGACATGTCTTAGCATTCTGTTGAGTGTGGATCACTTTCTCCTTCTCTATTTCCTTTTATCTCCTCTCCTCCTGTCTTTTTCTCCCTCCTTCTCCCCCTTTCCCCTTTTCTCATTTCTCATATTCTTTTCCCTTTCTTTTCTGTCTCCTGAGACACGGTCTTGCTTTACAGCAGTAAAGCAACTTGAATGTAGCCCAGACCGGCTTTGAGCTAGCAGCTCTCTTGTCTCAGCCTCCTGGGTGATGACGTTAGTCATGAACAATTGCACCTGGCAAGATCACACTTTTCCCCACAGTTATTTCGTGGCGGACTTCACTGCAACACCCAAGGCCAAATCCTCTTTCCACTTAATTTGAAGGACTTTCCAACAGTTGACATACTTGCTAAGCTCTTTCGAAAGATATCATAGATGTGAGTGATTTGGCACAGCCTTCAGGTTATGTGATAGTTACTTGCCTGTGCTTCTATGTATTGTATATAGTGGTTATTATCCTCTGCTGTTTCAGTGAGTCCAGTCACAAACTGAAGAAGGCTAGTTGACTTGGTGTGTGAAAACTGACCATGATTTTTGTCTTTGAAGGTGTATACATGAAGTGGGTCTTAGGGGATCCATGTCCCAAGGTTTTTTAAAAAAATATATGTATAAAACATACACCAAGAGAGTACTCCTGGATGTGTGGTTTCTTTGCTAAATCTGGGAAAGCAAATGGTTTATTGCTATTAGCATTCAGCAATTAATTATGTCATAGCTCTTGTTCATATATCTTAGTTTTATAATTTGGCTAGGGAAATGAAAACTGAACTCTTAAACATGTTTAATATTTTTTGTTGGTGCTAAATTTCTAATAATCAACATTTTCTAATTTTTCCCTTCTAATTTCTTTGGCTTACCATACTGGAATTGCTACAGGACTTTGTAAGAAAAAAAAATGTAAAAATGTCAGGGCTGGAGAGATAGCTCATCAGTTACAATCTCACTGTTTCTGCAAAGGGCCAGAGTTTGGGTCTCAGCATTTGTGTTGGACAGCTCACAGTCATCCTCACTCTAGTTCCAAAGGAGCTGCTGGCCTCTCTTGGCCTCCTTGGGGACCTGCACTCACATGTACACACACACACACACACACACACACACACACACACACACACACCACACCACACATACACATAAGTAAAAATAAAATAAAAATGTGAAAATGAAGACCACATATGATTGCCTAAAAGCATCCATTTGATATTTATGAGATGAATTTCGGCAATCTGGTTTACACAGGGTTTCCATAGTTTTAAGAGGCCTCTGACTCAGTGTTGTCTAAGTATTTTTCACATCTGGACAATAAAGACTCCATAAGACATTTATGTACATGTGCATTGAAATCCATGCACATATGTGCACACATATTTCACTTTCAGGAAAATTGAATTTAAAGATTATGTTACCAAGACAACAACTGAAAATGATGAATTACAAGGAAAAAAATTATAAAAAAACCAAAATTCATCTGTCAAATATGGAAACTGTGACATGCAGGCTGCATTATCCTGGTTCCATACTTACTTTTTATTGAAGAAGAGGACAAATAAGTATTAATAAAAACAATAAAAATGTGTAATACATTGTCACGTGTGCTATGGTGGCTAGACATATGTATGAGGCACAAGCTCTACCTAGCAGGTGGCATACATTGTTTTTATTGGCGAAAATGCACGCCTTCAATTTCTTTTTTTTTAACTTAAAAGTTAATATTCTTCACTATGTTATTGAATGCCTAGAAGATGGCTAGAGGGTTTAAAAGTATTTGTCTTTAATTCATATTAAGAAACCGTTTCATTAGCTTTTAAGACATTATTGTCCCACATCTAGAAATACATACAGCATTATTATTTTGTAGGTAAAATAAAGTAGACATATAAATATGTCAAAAGGGCAGAATCCACTGTAGTTATTGCGTTGTATTTTCTCAAAGCAGAGTTTTAAAATCCCCTTGAAGTTATTGAACCTGTAACAGCGCAGTTACCAAATTGTAAAAATTTTCAACAGATGAGAAGTCAAAAACAGACCTCACGGTAAATGTTGTAAAGTAAGGATACATTAGAAAGTGTTATTTTATGAATACTTGCTTTATCCATGCATAACCAGTCTAGAGATAGCTAGTAAAGTAAAAACTTTCTGTCCGGTGGTCTTCCTAGGGCTGTTATGATAGTGCTGACACCATGTGCTTGCTTCAATAGGGATTAACAGGACCTGATGGATCCCCTGGCTCCGTTGGACCTAGGGGACAGAAAGTAAGTTAGCCACCTGGTGTTAATTATACAGTGTCCTCAAATGCCAACAAAAACACCCCAAAAGAAGGTTTGCAAACCAACTGAAACCTGAACTGTATTAAAGATTTTGGTATCTATCCAATTTGACTGTATCCATATTCATGCTACAAAGAGATAAGTACAGTGAAGCTATTTTTGTTTTTATTTTTAGGGAGAACCCGGCGTGCCTGGGTCTCGTGGATTCCCAGTAAGTATTACAAGCAGTGAAGCAACAAAGCTGAAAATCTATTGTTAGGTAAAATTCTGCCATTGAGATGAAAAATGTAATGCAGTTTTCTACATCAAACACATGACAAAGGGTTTATGACTCATCCGGCATGGTAAAAATACCTGTAGAAAAGTTTGACTGTATGGTGAAAATACATGTACACATCAGGTGAGATTTCTTAATGTAATTTAATTTTGAGACAGAAAGAGTCTTACCCTGTAGCTCAGGCCGGCCTGGAGCTCACCACGTAGTCCAGGATGGCTTCAGTCCCACGAGGATCCTTCTGCCTCAGCCTCATGACTGTTGGGCTTGCAGGTGTGAGTCACAGCCCCTAGCTTTTCAATGTACCATGCCACTCATGACGTGAATTGTGTATCTGATAAAAGCTCAACAGATGAGCTATCACCAGCCTTGTCCTGGCATTGCCAACAGGGAAGCTTAGTGTTTGTTAGTCTTTGGGTTCTTTGGGTGTAGATTTTTTTTTTTTTTTGAGACAGAGTTTCTCTGTGAGGCCTTGGCTGTCCTGGACTCACTTTTTAGACCAGGCTGGCCTCAGACTCACAGAAATCTGCCCGCCTCTGCCTCACTGAGTGCTAGGATTACAGGTGTGCATCACCACCCCTCAGTTTCACTTCTGCTTTTACATCGTGTCTACAAATATGATTCACTGACCTATATAAAATATAGGATCCACAACTTAACAAAGCAAAACAAAATGTGATATTTGTTTTTCCGAGATGACTTAATTTGCTTAGCACAGTTATCTCCATTTGCACCTGTTTCCCTGCTTGCTGGAGTTTGTTGCACACTAGGCTCTGTTTCAGGACTTAGGATAGGGTGGATAAGCAAGATGTGGCCTCAACCTGTGACTCTGGATAGTCTGGTGTGAATAAAGAGATATGACGAACCCAGGGAAAGGAGATGAAACGACAAGCTTTAAAACCAAATAGAATAGTCCATTAAGATCCTATTGTAAGTTATGCCAGGTGTTAGACCAACTTAATTTCAATATCTGTTATGCTTAGTGTGTGGAAATATAGACACACTTTTTAAAAGGGGGGTAGGTTTATCTTAGCAATTTGTTTTTTAATTGCATGAGTCTGTGTACTGTGTACACTGAAGTCCCCCTGGGGGCCAGAGGCATTGGATTCCCTGGAATTGGAATTGCAGGTGCCACCTGATGCCGGTGCTGGGAATAGAACTCAGGTCCTTTATAAGAGCAGTAAGCATTCTTGACACAGAGTCACATCTCCAGGCTACAAGGGGTTGTATTTCTGAAAACCAAACCAAACCAAACCAAACCAAACCAAACCAAACCAAACCAAACCAAACCAAAAACATTTTACTCCTTTGCCTCTCTGTGCCTACAGCTTGTTTGAGGAATGCCTAAAAATCATTTATTGCAACCCATAAAGCTGTGTTATCTTTAATGTAGATTTTTTTTTCAGCTGTATGAAAACTATTTGGTTGTGATGTGCCTCTCTGTGAGGGAGGGTGAATATCAGTGGCTTCTTCACTAATGTGAGTGAGGGAGAACATAAATGGCTTCTTTGACTTTCTTTTAAAAATCCTTAGCAAAACAGTATTAGTCAGCATGGAATCAAAGGAAGGCTTGAAGGGCAGAAACAAGCGTCTGGCTTCATCCGAGGCAGTGTCGTCTGCTTCCACAACCCAGGGGTTTCCCGCCAGTGAGCATCACTTATCTGTTCAGCTTCAGGGGTCAGCTTCTTGAGAACCGAGCCGTGTCTGTGTCTATGCTTGTATGACATTTAGACCACAAGCCGTAACTTTTCATTTTGATCTTTTAGGGCCGTGGGATTCCAGGACCCCCCGTATGTATCACTTCATTGTTTATTTTTGCACAGTCTAGAAAATCTTCTATTTCCAACAGCCTGACCTGACCCTGCACCGTTACTCTAACCAGCGGGGCTTATAGATTTGTCTGTATGATGTTATATATAAGACAAGTCCCTAATGACAACATCCTCAATCTGCCAAACAAATATACCAATTAGGAAAATTACCAATGCAGGAAATTTCTGTTTCCTATTAAATAATTAAAGTTTTGTTAAATGAATTATTGTCTCACTGCAAGCCAACTCTGGCAAGGATGAACAATCCTAAGTCTGTGTTTTATCATCTTTGATGGCATTTATGACAGACTGTAAAGATATCCATAAATCATATTGTCCCTTTGATTCATTGACTTCAGGGTCCTCCTGGGACCACAGGACTTCCTGGAGAACTTGGCCGTGTAGGACCCATTGTGAGTACCATGGTGCATTTTGATTGACATTTGCTAATTTGAAAGGAGGTGCTGGTGAAGAAGGCAGATGAACCCACTGTACACCTTTTCCTGAAGCTCCAGGAAGCGTAGATGAATTCTCTTCCAGCTAAGCATTTCCTTCTAACTTCCAGACTGAGCTGCAAATTAGGGAGTGACATCCCGTTATTACAATCTCATTTAGAACTGGGATCGGGTGGCTTTTTGTGTTAAACTATCCATATGAAATTAAGTAACAGCACACAGATATCACGTTTATAGCAGAAGCATTACAGTATCATCAGAATTTAATTCTAATTAAACAAAGGAAGAAACCGAACTTGACTGAGAAAACTGTTGATAAAAAGCGTTCCTGTGATATTCTGTAAACATTTAAAATTCTTGAAGCATTGATGTTATGATACGAAGAATGTGAGCTCACTGAGGAAAGGGGTCAGACAGCAGGTATCTTTCTTGCTCCGTACATGTTTTTTGTTCACAAATTACATATATGTATGTGTGTGTGTATTACAAATAAATGAATACAAATGATTGCATATTTAAAAGAATTATGAAGCTTCTGACTTTCTATGTAGACTATTAAAAAGGAAAATGTGCCAACAGTAAAATTGGATGTATAGAGTAATTTGATCCCATTTTCATCTTTGAATTTAGCTTATTTGCTTTACTGCCCATTGCAAGAGTTCAGTGTCAGACCAGGCTAGGTGGACAGCAGAAGCAGGACATGGCCTTGCAGAGCTGGATTCTCCACTCTCGTTCCCTGGCTCGGCACGAGCTTCCTTTTGCTTTAATTGGATGACGCTAGTAATTCTGGCCACTCAGGTTCATCTATAGACCAACCGGAACAATACATTCGGTTTCTGGCTTGTGTTTCAAGTGGGTACACTGATGGGTCCATCAATGATCATCCCGTGGATAATTGCTTTTGTGTTTTCCCGTGTGTCTTCCTTGCTTTGTTTTCTACCCTGGGGAGAATTTCTTTACTTGTCTGGTGCCGTTCAGCTAACTGGTGTAGTTAGGTGTGATTTGGTGGTAGGTTTATGCCAGTATGAGCTGTGCTAGACTTTCTAGTAATGCCATTCTCTCATGACTCCTTGGTTTTATGTACTACATTCTGAACCTTGTGTAACTACTGTGTCTCTATTTTGAAATGACTTAGGGTGACCCTGGGAAAAGAGGACCACCCGGCCCTCCTGGACCCCCAGGACCTAGTGTAAGTGTTTTTCAGCTTAAGTTTCTTTTGCATCTAAGGGTGAGGAGTGAAGAAATCGCAGAAACAAATATGGAAGTGTCTAGTTAAATCATTGTTTTACACTTCCAAAATGGCTACTGTTTGTTGTTATAAATATAAAAGAATGCTGGGTGATATATATTTTATTATTATACCTAAGGTTATCATGGTGGTATCATTTAACTTGTTATCACAAATAACAAGACATAGACACCTGTTAAATTTTATTATTGCCTTATTTACCTTGGGCAGGGCAGATATTTTACCTACACTGGCTTAAAAACCTCACCATCCATCTCCCAGCCCCCATCCAATGCCATCCATCTTAATTTCTTCATCTGGTTTATCTTCCATCTATAACGCCATTATTGGAGTCCTTACTCTGAGCCCGTGTGTGTGTGTGTGTGTGTGTGTGTGTGTGTGTATGTGTGTGTGTGTGTTTCTTTTCCCCCACACTAACCCATCATGGCATCCTCCTTCCTCCTCTCTTCCCATCTGTCTCCTGTGATTCTCCTGAACCCTCCAAGCCTGGAAACTTTAGCCACATCTACCCCATTCTGTCCTGCCCAGGTGTAGGCCATTTAATCAACCAATGTCCTAGGCAGGTTTACAAAACAAGAATAAGTTTAACCAGGTCTTGAGGGCCAGTAACATGCATCAGGCCACCCCCCCAACAACTGTTCATTTCCTTTCTTTCTCTGTCTCTCTCTCTCTCTTCCTCTCTCCCTTTTAATCCACTCAAAGCCTGGGTCATTTTAGAATCAGAGGAGTAGAGGAACTACAATAATCTAAAAGGTGGTTTTCCCAGAAGACATCTTATTTGATCGAAGCATTTTAATAGTTGTGATTTCTTAAGTGCTCAAAAGTGACAGGCAGAAGAAGCATTTTCAGATAAATTAGCTCTTGCTAAGTTCTTTAAATGGTAGAAATAAATGTGGTACCCTGTGTTTTCATTTCATTATTTCATTCAGAGTATTCTACTTTGTCCATATTGTCAGTCATTTAATCTCTGCAGTAAGATAGCCAGCTCGGGGGGATACATAGTGAATAAAGTGTAATTAATAAAAATTTAAATAAAAATTATTATTAAAAAAAAAAAGATAGCCAGCTATAGTTTAGGGATTTTTAAAGGTATCACCTATCAACCAAGTCTTCAAACACCAACACATATTTCTATTTTTTTCTTTGTATCTTTTAAAACTAATAGAGTTATTATATTTTTGAACATTGAAATTTATATTATCCGTAAGTTAGAGTAAAGTATCTAGTTTTAGTCTTTTTTTCCTTTCTTTGTTTGTTTTTTGAGACAGGGTTTCTCTGTATAGCCTTGGCTGTCCTGGACTCACTTTGTAGACCAGGCTGGCCTCTAACTCAGAGCAATCCACCTGCCTCTGCCTCCTCGAGTGCTGGGACTAAAGGCGTGTGCTTCTATTTTTATTGTTAACTTTAGTGTTTTACTTACTTTAGGGAACAATTGGATTTCATGATGGAGACCCATTGGTAAGATTTTTCCTTTTAATATAATCTGCTTTGTAATTGTTTCCTATCAGCATATATCAGTAGAAAACAAGGGGTTTAGTCAAGGGGTTTAAATTAGAACATAATCAGAACTATTATGCTCTAATTTAAAGGCCACGTAGTCTTCAGATGAGCTGTCTTTGAAGTAATCTGCCTGGAATATACTAGACTTCCATGTTTGTTTGTTTGTTTGTTTTTTGTTTTGTTTTGTTTTTTAACTCAGACTGCAACTCATGGGGGGGGGCTTGTGGACCTGCTTATTTAATCTCGGGTTATGCTAGTTTTTCCACTAGAGAAGGATTTTTTTTCCTGCCTTTGGCTTCTTCCCTGAGGTCTGATTTTTCAGGACTCCAGTCTTTGGAAGCGCTATGATGCAAGCAGTCAAATGACAGTTGTAAACTGCGCAGGTGTGATTTTGACCATATGGTGAAAAGGCTGTGACCTCAGGATGGGGCTACTTCAATGGAGAAGGAAGAAACCAGACAAGGCCATGGCACAATCCACTGTCCTCAGAATTTTATTTCTTTTATTAAGTCAGGAATAAATATGATAAAATATTAATATGTAACATGCAGACGATGAGCACGTGGCTGGGTATCTATCGAATTCTCTGAAACTTTCCACATTTCTAACAAAAACAAAGGAAAGAAACATTCAGAGTTATTTAATGATCGTTACTGCCTGGGGGTTTTATAGCTGGACTGCTTGAAAAACATTCCATCTTGTCACACTTGAAAAAAAAACTTCATCTTGCACAGAATTGGTGCTCTAGTTTCTCTCTCTCTCTCTCTCTCCTTCTCTCTCAGTGCCCCAATTCCTGCCCGCCAGGTCGTTCTGGATATCCAGGCATACCAGGCATGAGGGTAAGAATGATTCTGTTATTCTAGCTTCAGGAGTATTACATGCAGAGAAAGGGAGGGGAGCATTTAACCGCCGGCTGGGACGGACTAGTGAGGTGTGTGCCTTTGCTCTCTGTCTGTGGTACACCAGTGTCCCTGATGGGCCCCAACTGAGGTGTGTGTCCTTAGTTATAGAATGTCTGTAGTTCAGGGAAGTGCCCATAGAGTACACAGGGCCAGGAAACTTGAACATGAAATCCAGGGCCGGGCGTTTGCCTACTGTGGAGAGAAAAACAGTGCTGAGGATGTGGAAGGAGACTGCGTATATACTCCGTGTATGTGCGAATTTGAGAATACGCTGGTTAAAAAAAAAAAAAATTAGGAGAACTGTGTAGAACAGATTTTCCTGAAGGTGTTTTTCTTCCATGCTACCATTATGATTCTTCAAAATAGTCTATTCAGAAAAAAAAAATGCTGGGGATATGTTGCTTTTCCCACCGTTCTTTGAGTCTAAAGCGATTCTGAGAAATGTCAGACCCTGCTCTGTTCTCATCTAGAAGGCCTGGAGGCGGAAGGCACGCATTTTTCCAAAGGGTTTTCTCTAATTGCAGTTTGGTGGGTTCTCTGCCTGTAGGAAGTTTACGCCTGCACTATAATCTTGTTTTTCCAAAAGACCAGGGAGAGGTGAGAGTTCCAGCTGCCCTGATTTGGGAACTTTGTTTCCCAGTTTGCTTGTTGCCACTGCGCAGGTGCACCACTGCCTAGGTGTGATGGGCTTTTGCCTTTCCCTTTCCGCACTTCCTACTGAGGAAGGAAGAGACTGTACAGCTAAGTTAATCGTGGGCCAGCCCTTCCTCTACCCCCAGGAAGGACTTGGCCATAGGGTAGGCAGGAAGAGATTTCAAGAGAGCAAGGGGGTAGTTGGGTCAGCTTCTGAAAGGGCGAAGGAAGGTATCCGTGCTGAAGACTGAAGGCTTCTAACCCAAGCCTGGGGAGGAAGCTGGGGAAACCCGGAGAGAAGGCGGGTACCACTGCAACCTGTCGCCTCGCTGGTGGCAGGGCAGTTGCTGAGCTAGAAGGATATTTTTATCTAAGCCTCTGCTTATCATAAGAATCAGTCACATGGTGTACATTGTGATATTAGAACTACCAAGGTTGTGTGTTGAATTTTGTCACATCATCTTCCTCATAGTATTTTAACACAGATTTAGGGAAGCAGAACAATTTTATGGGCCTTCTGGCCACTTTCGGCTTCAATCCCAGAGCAGCTTCGTTTATTCGTGTGTATTTTCACATTTGTTAGGGCCATAAAGGGGCGAAAGGAGAAATTGGTGAACCAGGAAGACAAGGACACAAGGTAAGGAAAATGAGCTTTTTGTGGGTGAATTGTGACTGAGAGCTAGAGATTATTTTCACTACAAGGAATAGGAAAGTATGATATTTTATTTCTTTGGCAAGGAAATGCTTGGTGTATTTGAAGGATAGTATTCTAAGCTGTTCAGTTATTGAAACAACAAAGAAAGCACCAGGAATTTTCCCTCATTGCCCCCAAATTGACTACATTCTCTTTCCATTTCAAATATATCATATTTAGAATTTTTTTTTTAAATCGAGGCTGATGACAGTCAAACATAATGTCACTAGTTGTTTTACATCCCCAAGGTTTACAATAATTGTAAAGTTTTTACAAATGGTCTTAAAGGGGGGAAAAACAATACAAGATTTGGTAGCTAATTGGCTTACAAGTCCTCTTCCCACAGTCTGAGCGAATTTGTCTGTTTATTTCTGATCTCATCTCACTATAACTTAGGTTTGAAGTGGCTGGAGGCTGGTCATCCTATGTTATTATCCGGAGAGAATTATGGAGTCTGTATTGCAATGGCATTGGTACACCCTGCCAAAAAAAAAGGCTGAGATTTACTTAAAGCAAGGCGACTTGGTTGACATTTCTTCATTTTATAAATATCTGATAATTTTAATTCCTGTGTAGTAGATTCTTTCTCGTAGTAAGTTTTATAGTACTTTGAAAATCACACCACTCTTATTAGTGCAGGCCTGCTAACCTGTTGACTGTGTCTGTTCATATCATTACTAGGTTGTAGTAAAATATGAGCCCTTTTCTTCCACAGTAATAAGTTGGAGAGGCAAATTATTACTATTATTTTTTTGAGTAAAGTATCTTTGAGTATTAACATCCTTGAACTCTTCATCCCAAATCAGTCTGTTGAATAACCTACTTATTCAACAGGATATGATCAGGATAAATAGGCAAATTTTCTGTGCCCTATTACCATTTGCAAATTATTTTAAGTCTTTTACTACAAAGGCTGAGAATAGTAAAGGTATTTTATTTATCTGAATGAAATAGCTGTGCTTCTGATGTCAGACTAGAGGGAAATAGAAAAAGGGACTGTCCTGTTTCCCTGAATGCCTATTCATGCACTGAATCTTAAAATTTATGTTTGAAAATTCAACTAATATTTATCAAGAACCTGCTATGTTCTATGGTTTATCCAAAGTTCTGAAAGTTCAGAAGTGAGCAAAATGAATGCTCAATCACAAGGGATTGTTTAAATTAACCATGACATAAGAATATATGAGAACACTGGCTAGCCACAGAACCAGGCAAGCAAGAACATTAAATCATACCCAGAGCTCTTTGTGAGCTCAGTAATAAAGCAGAGAGTGGACAACTGTTCATTCCAACGCTTCGATCCATTTCTCCTTGTTCTGGTGACCCCTTTCCTCTGGAAAGCCATCTCTACTTTATCCCACGGGACTGAGGGCTAGAGCTGTTAATCAGGGTGTTTCTCCCTATGTCCACCAAACTGCTATTTCTGGTGACCACAGATTAGCTATATGGAACCAAAAATAAGTTGTTTTTGGTCTTCAGTGGGAAACTTGGATTTTTTTTTGCAAGTTAGGCAGTTGGACAAATGTCCGCTTGATGTTGTATATTCCTTTAGTTCATGTGACATTTTTGTACCACCCTAAACTTCAAGTGATGTCTTTCAAAACTGGTGTGAGGAGGTAGGATGAAACTAGGCCATTGAGGATGGAGACCTGAAAGGACTGAGCCTGAACTGACAGCAGCATGGTGAAGAAGAGTCTGCTGGTCTCCAGTTCCCACGCGGATCATAGTCTGGCTTTGAAAGTATCATATTAATTAACTAATGAAGATTTAAAGACATGTCTATGGAAAAAGAGGGTGATAGAAAGAACTGGAGGGGATACAGACTCCACAAGGAGACCAACAGAGCCAAAATACCTGAGCCCAGGGGGTCCTGCAGAAACCAATACTCCAACTCAGGACCGTGCATGGAGAGGACCTAGACCCTCTGTTCAATGGAAGCCCATTGGCTGCTCAGTTTCCAAGTGGGTTCCCTAGGAAGGGGTACAGGCGCTGTCTCTGACATGAACTCAGTGCCAGGCTGTCTGATCACCTCCTCCTGGGGGGGGGGGCAGTGCAGCCTTGCCAAGACACAGAGGAAGATGATCCAACCAGCCTTGATGAGACCTGATAGGCTAGGGTCAGATAGAAGGGGAGGAAGTTCTCCCCTATCAGGGGACTAGGGAAAGGGCATAGAGGGAGAAGAGGGAGAGTTGGTGGAACTGGGAGGGAACAAGGGATGGGGCTGCAGTGGGTATACAAAGTGAATAAGTTGTAATAAATAAATATGTAAATAAAATTAAATTTAAAAAGAAAAACAAACAAACAGACAAACAAAAAAACATGTCTGTGACTGCAAGACTCACTAGTGAGATCCTAATAACAAAACTATGGTCTGGCACCATGTTACTGCAGTTCAGTCAGTGTCCATTCAGAAGTCTGTCAGTAAAATTACGGTGAATAGCTCCTCCAAAAGTTGTCATTTAAAATTTGCGGTTATTGATTAGTTGTATGCTTTTCATCTGCAGGAGAAATGTTTAATTCAAACATATTACTCCAAGTTTTATGGAAAAATCTATGAGAAATATGCCGTGCCCTGATAAGGAAATCTGCAGGGGACTATCAATCATTGCTGTTTGTGCAGCAACTCGAAAGCTGTGCGGGAAAAACAAGTAGCATTTTAATTACACTCATGCGGTGCTGGAGAGATGGTGCGAGAGTTAAGAACACTCGCTGCTCTTACAGAGAGGACCCTGGTTCAGTTCCCAGCATCCACATGGCAGTTCCTGGACATTTGATGCTCTCTTCTGGCCTACAGGCAAAACACTCATACATATTAAATAAAAGCAAATCTTTGATAGTATTCACCTAATGGTTATCTGCTCTTTGAGCTAGCTTTTAGCATGGGACTGCCTCTTTTTGCTGTCCGTCTTAAGTTCTAGTAGAACACAATGCCAATTATACCAAACCCAGTAAGATTATTATAATTCACTTAAAAACCACATCCCAGGGCCTGTGAGATAGCTCGGCGGGTAAAGGTACCTGCCTACATTAGTTTGATCCCCAGAATCCCTGTGCCGGCAGGAGAGAACCAAATCCTGTAAGCTGTTCTTTGGCCTCTGCAGATGCACGTGGTATGCGCATGGCCTCTCTGAATAAATAAATGTAAAAAAAAAAATTAAGTGTAATTCATTGAAACACAATCAATTATTTTTGCACTAAATGCCTAAATGTTCTCTATTAACACTGCTGTTAAATTTTCTGGGTGTACTTCATTTTTATTGTACACAAAAAACACCCCCTGTAAACATGAGGTATAATCTATGGGAATTATAAGTTATCTTACAAGTCTATAAATAATATATATTAAATATAATATAAAATTATAGGGGAAAAGTGAGCCAATAAAATATATAACTCAATAATTAAAAGATAGAGTTGATTTTAATATCTAATGTAAGAAAATTTTCTCATGAATAACCTTACAATTAAAGATACTATTATCACAGAAATGTAAAGTGCTGTATTTAATGCTTTCTCAGTTGATAGCATTGGTTTTCTGTAATAGCAGAAGCTGGACCCCTCTGTCTCTTTTTGTGATGCTGGATGTTTGAACTCAGCGCTTTGGCGTGCCCAACAAATGCTCTGCCATAGGGTCATATCCTCAGCCTAGGAAGCAAGTTTCTTTATAAAACGCTCTAACAAATTTTAAGGCATATCAGAGTTTATAAAGCAGCAAAAAGTCCAAATGACAAGTATATAATATGAAAGAAGATCCCAAAGACAGTAGAAAACAATAGGCAAACCACTTTGCCTAGGCAAACTTCAGTGGTATTCAAACCTACTGTAAAGAAAATAACATGACTTTCTTCGTAGAAAGGAAAAAGGTTTTCCTAAGTAGAGGCATATACCAACTTCTATGATAAAGCACTCTAATGTAGTTTAACACAAAACAAACAGTGGTGAAGAAACTCCCCAGAACTCTGTTGTAAAATGTGTGTGTGTCTGCACGTGTATGCATGTGTGTGTGTGGTGTGCATGCACATAGGCACACACACCTGTTTACACACGTGGAGGCACTTGGGTGTCCTGTTTCATCAGTCCGCTTATCCTCTCAGTGAACCTGGAATGAAGCTAGCAGCCAGCAAGCTTCAAAGACTCTCCTGCCCTGCCCACCCCCGGAGCTGTAGGGACATGTGCAAGCCCACAAGCAGCTTTTGTATGTAGATTCTGGGGACCCAAACTCAGGTTTTCATGTCGGTAATGTGGCATCTCACAGCAGAAGAGCAGAGTGAAAACAGAGCTTTTTGGCTGAGGCACATTTTCCAGCCTACCTAGAGAGTATTTGTTACGTAACACATGATATTGAAATAAGTGCCTGATCACCAAAGCCAAGATATTTTAACCAAAAAATAAGTTACTGATAAATATTTTTCATAAAAAATTAAGCTATGGAATGATTCAAAGGAAATATAAATGAATACTCATATTTTTAATGGCCTTTCTATGAGTGATATTATATATATATATCCTATGAAAGAATTGATTTGAATGCATCAAAATTGTATATGGTATGAAATTATGATAAGAAAACACATAATGTAAATTATAACATAATATTTTTCAGAGAAGTTTTCATTAGGTGGTTATGGCTTCCTAGTAACACCCGGAAACATGTACCTACAATCTAAATACACGACCTTGCCTCATCTCTGCCTTCTCATCTTCCCTCTCTTTAGCAAACTTTGAAAGGGCAGTTTCTAAGTAGTATGTTTGGGGTGTCTTTTGGGGCACTTCTGCATTTCCTGAATCTCATGCAAGTAACATGGGGTACCTGTATAATTGAACAAGACACAGTAGAACAATTCAGGGGATGTCAGAGGCACTTTAAGTATACTGAGCAAGTCCTAGCCTGTTCCTATCCTCATTTTCTATAGTAAAATTTACAGTGATTTCTCTCTGTCACTTCTTAGGGTGAAGAAGGTGACCAAGGAGAACTGGGAGAAGTTGGAGCTCAAGGACCTCCAGTAAGTTTATTTTTAGTGTTTACCCAGGATAAGTAAATCTTTTAAATGAATCTCTTTTGGCACTTGGATTAATAGCATTACATTATAGGTACTATGTCTTGTCTGTGCTCCCAGCCAGCCAGCAGTAGGCAATCACTACTTTTTCAAAACAAGAAAGAGTCCCCATTGTACCTTCAAGACTTCTGGTATTATTTTTTTTAACTGAAAAGTTCTATGTGGAATTATATGTAGATTCTGGGGCTTCATAACTTGAAAGCAAACGGTGGACCCAAGCGAATGATACGTTTCAATTTCTGCAGTGCCATTTAAGTTAGAATAGCTCAGCCTGATAAGGCCACATTTCCCTCGAAAACCTAAGGTTGTTAATCCAGGCTGGCTCATATTGCATTTGGGAATTTCAGACCATTTCTGACCGACATACTGAGAACTTTGTGACTGAACTAGATAAATGGATGCTGGTCCTGGAACTGTTCCATCTTTTCCAAGTGTGGAGAGGAAGGCTATAACCACCCAAAAGCACCTTTACCTGGCCCAAGTCTAAAAGTAGCTGCCTTCCAATGGAGCACCCACTCACGGCTGTGCTCCACGGAGCAGCCAGGTTCCCCCTTTGCCAGGTCGTTTATGGAAGAACCCTCTGCTGTGAGACCAGCTCCATTTCAGTACCGAAAGAGATCCTGAAACCTGGCACGTTCCCTCATGGTTAGGCTTATTTATGCCTGTGCTTGTGATGAGTCCTTACTCTTGTCATATAGGAGTTCAGAACACTCTTATCATAAGAACAGCATAATATATACTGGTGACAAGTGGTTGATGGACAGTCAGGCTCTATTTCCAGCACATAAACTTTTGTGGGTCTGATGCAACTGCCTTCCTTTGACAGTATACATTTGTAGGCAGCTATTATTTTTAAGGGTTAAGATAGTGTTATCCCTATCAGAGTTTGAAGGGGGTGGAATTCGTATTGTGGGTTCTGCCCATGAATTAAAAAATGTCAAAAACATTGTCTTAGTTGCTTGTATTTACCTTTTTAAATATTTTTGGCCATCTATCATTGTGCCATCTCAATTTGCATAGAGTTGTACAAATCTTTAGAATTTTACCAAAGGGTTTTAAGCATTAGAATTTTATTTGGACTTTTTCTTTTTAAGCCAGAAATGTTTCCTATGTGCTGTCATCATTTTTCAGTGTCTCATTCCATTATGATGACATGCTTCTTCTGGGTCAATGTTTGCCAAAATATTTTTAAGAAGTCTGTGCTTTGACTGAAATCACTTACACCTCCCTCTCTCTTTTCACTTTTCCAGGGAACTCAAGGTCTGAGAGGCATCACGGGCATAGTTGGAGACAAAGGAGAAAAAGTGAGATATCTGTGATAAAGTCATAGTATAAAAGTGATCTTACCCCCAGTACCATCATGTTTTAGTTTATGTTTTATGTGTTTTTTTGTGTACTTCATAAGGTATATTTTGTAACTATTTACAATGACAAGAAAAATATGTATAATTATTAACTAGAGGCATTTTCCCCCAATGATTTTTGGTGGGAGTCATGGTGCAGAGCCCATTGGCAACAGAGGAGCACTATTTTAGGTAAATTGGAGTAAGTAGGGGTATAATATTCTAGCTTTGTCGTTATTTGTAGCAAGTACTCATAACACTGACACAATGCTGGCAGAGCTCCTGGTCCAGCAAGGGAAAGACAAGGGAAGATGGAAAGGGAAGGGGAAGGGAAAAACCTCCCAGGATCCTGAGACCATATTAGTTGCTCTGCCTTACAAAGGGGTCATTCAGTTATGGCCACAGGCAGCAGCCTGTCCTTGGCCACTTTCAAAAGTGAGGTTTTCCTGGCTTATTCCTGTGCAAGGCTTCTGCAAGTGCCCAGGACAGTTTGAAGAAGGGCTTACATTAAGCACATTACTTCTTTGGAATGCAGATAAGTAGATAAGCAACTGTCATGCATTCAAGGAAGACACTTCTGAAGTCAGGCAGGGCACAGAAGCTGCAGCTTAATCATGATATGAGTCTGGGAGGGCCCACGACAAGGCTGACTGCTGAAGGTCATGAGGATAAAGAGCAGTTGATGGTGAAGGCTGATGCTCGGTGGACAGACTATCCTAAGGAAACACAATGGAAACTGTTCGCTGAAACCTCAGCAATATTATTTTTGATGTATGTATCTGTATGTGTGTCTAGTGTTTTTGGACAAAAATGTCACTATTTCTTAGAAAGTTTATTTTGAAAGCCAGTTCGTGGCATGTGTTCAGCTTTTTGCCCATCAACGTCTTGGACCCTGGCCTTACTCTCTTCAGAGCCACCTTTGCTATTGTTTCCCAGCACAGTGATTTTTAGTTCCAATTAAGTAAGATTTCATTGTTGACACTCAGTATGCGATATTAAACCCCCTTCTGAGAGCTGCACATGCTTATTACTCACAGGCCTCACTTGTCTGCTATGTTTCTTCAGTCTCTCTTTTCCCATTCGATCTTTTCTGGATATTTCTCTACCTGCTTTCTTTTTTTCATCTTCTCTAAGGTATTTCTTTAAAAAACAAAGCCAATATCTGACATCCCATATATTCTTATACCCTCACCACTTTAAGTAACATTCTGTGTGCACCTCTCATTTAGTAAGTAATAAAGTCCTTTTATTTTCAATGCAGCCAACACCCAGGCTATTATTTCCCCTGGATTTAACTCACCCCATAAAATAGGTGACCTCTCCTTGAGACCAATTACCATTCTTGATGTGTTCTTTATTTGAGACATTTCTCTATTTGATATTTTTAAAAAATTTTCATTTCTCTTCATTTCTGTCAAATTGCTTTAAAAAAAAAAAGAGACAGCTTCTCTTGTGAACACAGCCGTAGAGTGGTTACCTAGTAACAGCACTTTGGATTGAGCTCGTGCTGAACTGCAATAAGGGAGAGAGAGAGAGAGCGTGTGAGAGCCTCAAAACCATTTTTATAACGCAAAGGCTGAGGTGTTCTCTCATAATGCCAGGTGAATGATGAATTCAAGGTCCTCTTCAGGTCTTCCAAATCTTTCTTTTTTGGTGAATGGAGAATGCCTCTGCTCTGTTCTAGTTTTTAGAGATCAAAGAATTTCAGGGCTCTGTGGTCTCTTTGCTTCCATAGTTCCCCCAGCCCCCCTTTGACTACTGCCCCTGTGTCTGAACTTTCTATCAAAGATTTTCTAGTGTTTCATTCTTACCACAGACAAGGTCCACCTGGTTTTGTTAGACTGACACCTGCCTGATGCTCTGTGACTGCTTTCTGCTTGGTTTTATCACCTCCTCATTTCATCTACTTTATTAGGAGACCATCCATCCATTCGAGCCGTCCTTGAGGTTTCTTATTCACTTTGTCATTTCAAGCTGGAACTTGCATTTTGTTGAGGAGAATATGTAGTGGTCACAAAACCCAATGTAGTTTTGTTTTTAAAACAAAACCATTTCCTTGATTCTAATGAAGAAATAAGGAGATGGTATCTGTTCTGTCACGAAGTTAGAGATCATTTCCAGATGATTAGACTTGAAAAAGATCTAGACTAGTGGATCTCAATCTGTGGTTCACAACCCCTTTGGGTCAGTTTGTAACAATGGAAATACATCCTGGATATCAGATATTTACATTATGATTTGTAACAGTAACAAAATTACAGTTATGAAGCAACAACAAAATAATTTTATGGCTGGGTATCACCCACAACACTAGGAACTGTATTAAAGGGTCGCAGCACTAGAAAGGTTGAGAACCACTGATCTACATAGTTTCTACGTCATCACATTGTAGGATGGATCTCTCTGTAAAAACATGGTTGATTAGTATATATGAAGTGAGTTACCAATCCAGGGGCAGGAATGTCTAGATTCCTCTAATGGTCTAACAGTTCACCCTTCTGAATCACGTAGTAATGTGATTTACTTGTATTCTATATCAGGGGCGGAGTGGTGGCTTCTAGGGTCGAAGACATCCTTTTCACATCTGTGGCACTGCAGAGTCCAGCGAAGCTATCCCTAAATTCACAGTCTCCTTGAGGTTCTCAGCCCTGCAGCATTAATGAATTCCCATAGATATCCTGAGACCTTTGGACGTTGACTGCTAACTCTTGTTCAACAGATCTGTGAAGTCCTCTGAATGAGTTGCAGCAGTTGAGAATAGATCCATTGCTAACTTACAATATCCAGAGTGTTACCAAAGGTCGTCCTAAGTGCTGTTAACATGATGAGCAATACACACTAGTGTTTTCATGTCTGAAGTGTCTAATGATTTACTCCTCAGCGTTCATTCACAAATACTCAATCACAAATGTAGCATGCATGAAAACCTAATGCCTTCTTTTATTTTGGCTGCTATACTTTAGAAAGATGAGGATGTCCAGAAACATGAATGACTAATGCAAATTTTATTTTGTTATCTTGTTTTCAGGGTGCTCGAGGATTTGATGGAGAGCCTGGACCTCAGGGCATTCCTGGTGCAGCTGTAAGTGGTTCTTCTTTCACACGCACACATACAAACATCGACAGATCCTTTTATTTTAAAGCAACGGTACTTCCCCCTCCACCTTATATCTCCTCCCATCTCCTCTGCTACCCTCTCCTTCCCTCCTCCTCCCCTCGTTCCCTCTCCTTTATTCTGATATATCATCTGTAGCCCTGGCTAGCCTTAGACTTGCAGTGATCTTCTGGTCTCAGCATCCCAAATGCTGGGATTACAGATGAACACTACCACACTCAACCAAAACAAACATTTCTAAGACTTTCCCCTGGATTTAAATATATATATATATATATATATATATATATATATATATATATATATTGCTGTTTATACACACAGTAACTATTTCCCTGGATTTCTTCGGGGATATGCCCCATGGTTATCCATGTTTATGTTGACTGTGTTTTCTGTTGTTTTGGTGGCTAGAGTACATTGATTGACAGCGGCGACCAGGTGACCATGTTTTCAGTTCCTGGGCAATTCTAGCGTTTCCTCCTTGATGGTTTCTGATCTCATTGTTTCATGTTTTGGCCACCATGTATGCAGGTGTTGTTATTTAGATGGCCTCATACTGTTTTGAGGGCACACAGATTAAAAAAAAAAACTATTATGACTCACATATGCTACAAAAATTACACAAGCAAAACAGGATTTCTCCCTACCAGTGATGGGCTAGAAGACCTAATGCTTGAACTGTGATAGAGGAAGATTGTCCTGGAAAGCCGTGAGAAAGGAAGCTAAGTGCAGGGGCTGCTGTTGGTGGTATGGTTATCGGTGTTATCACAGGGCTGTCGCTGCCTGCAGCAAAGGTGTATTTTGAGAAGATGAGACGCAACAGATCAAGTAGACACGAGTTATAGGTGACGTCTCACACTATGCCGAGCAGTGTGACCTGAGAAAGAGCAACGGAGAGCCAGCTGACGCTGGGAGCAAACAATTCCATTTTAAGAAAGACATCGACTTACCTAATGCCACACATGGCATGGGTCATTGGGTGGTTACTTTTTTATTTTTTACATTAATTACAGTTTATTCACTCTGTTTCCCAGCTGCAGCCCCCTTCCTCATTCCCTCCCAAACCCACCCTCTCTCCCTCATCTCCACCCATGCCCCTCTCCAAGTTCACTGATGGGAAGGTCCTCCTCCCCTTCCATCTGATCCTAGCTTATCAGGTCTCATTAGGAGTGAATGCATTGTCCTTCTCTGTGGCCTGGTAAGGCTGCTGCCCCTCAGAGAGAGGTGATCAAAGAGCCAGCCACTGAGTTCATGTCAGAGACAGTCCCTGTTTTCCTTACTAGGGAACCCATTTGGATACCGAGCTGCCATGGGCTACATCTAGGTAATATCCACGAATGGTCCTTGGTTGGAGTATTGGTCTCAGAAAAGACCCCTGTGCCAAGATTTTTTGGTTCTGTTGATCTCCTTGTGGAGCTCCTGTCCTCTACAGGTCTTACTATCTCCCTGTTCTTTCATAAGATTACTTGCACTCTGCCCTAAGTTTGGTTATGAGTCTTAGCATCTGCTTTGATACACTGCTGGGTAGAGTCTTTCAGAGGCTGTCTGTGGTAGGCTCGTGTCCTGTTCCCTGTTTTCTCCTTCTCCCAATGTCTATCCCATATGTTTTTCTGAGTGAGGATTGATCATCTTACCCAGGGTCCTCCTTCTTGCTTTGCTTCTTTAGGTGTACAGATTTTAGTATGTTTATTCTATATTATATGTCTAGTATCCACTTATAAGTGAGTATATACTGTTTGTGTATTTCTGCTTCTGGGATATCACACTCAGAATGATCTTTTCTAGATCCCACCATTTGCCTGCAAATTTTGCTGATTTCCTTGTTTTTAATTTCTGAGTAGTATTCCATTGTGTAAATGTGCCACAATTTCTGTATCCATTCTTCTGTTGAAGGATATCTGGCTTGTTTCCAGGTTTTGGCTATTAGGGATAAAGCTGTTACAAACATGGTTGAGCAAATGTCCTTGTTGTGTACTTGTGCATCTTTTGGATATATGCCTAGGAGTGGTATAACTGGATCTTGAGGAAACACTATTCCTAATTGTCTGAGAAAGCCTCAGATTGATTTCCAAAGTGGTTGTACAAGTTTACATTCCCATCAGCAGTGGAAGAGGATTCCCCTTTCCCCACATCCTCTCCAGCATGTGTTGTCACTTGAGTTTTTGATCTTAGCCATTCTGATGAATGTAAGGTGAAATCTCCGGGTCGTTTTGATTTGCATTTCCCTGATGGCTAAGGATGTTGAACACTTCTTTAAGTGTTTCTCTGCCATTCTATATTCCTCTATTGAGAATTCTCCGTTTGAAGTGAGCATTCGTGAAAGGTCAAAGTTACAGAGAGGAATAGTTGCCAATAGCAGCTGCAGAGATGGCTTAGTGGGTGAGAACACTGGTTCGTTCCCAGCATCCACATGGCAGCTCACAACCATCTTTAACACCAGGTCTAGGTGGCCTGATACCAGCTTCCGGCCCCTCAGACACGAGGCTCACAAGTGGCACCTAGACAGACATAGGCAAAACATCCATAGACATTAAAAAATTACTCAGTAATATTCAATGTGGATGATGTTTTCTGACCTCAAAGCACCCTCAGGTAACTAACTTTTGCTCACACTGAGAACTTCTGCTTTTGTACAGGGTGATCAAGGACAGCGAGGGCCTCCAGGAGAAGCAGGTCCTAAGGGAGACAGAGTGAGTACGAATTAGTCTTCTTCCCTGCAAAGCATCCTGCTTTCCCGAAATATCTGTCGGTTCTGTGTATTTGGCATGGCCTATGCATCGCAATCATTGACAAGGCCTCGTTTCTTCTTCTTCTTTCTCTGCCCTACAGGGCCCTCAAGGTTCCCGGGGACTTCCTGGATCTCCTGGGCCAAAAGGAGACACGGTATGTCCCGAGCTGTTGCTGGCAAATATAGTGCCCAGGGGCGTTTACTGACCTGCGGTGGAGCTTCAGGAAACGACCTGGAGAAGAATGTGACTGCCTCTAAGACACAGTGTGCTCTTTGTGTGTCCTTAGGGCTTGCCAGGTGTAGACGGTCGAGACGGAATACCTGGGATGCCCGGAACAAAGGTAGCTGTGTGGTTGAGTTTCCAAGTGAATGAGATCTCTCTGCCCTGGACAGCTAGCTATGCTTGGCATTTCCATTATGACATTACCAGGACATTTGCTTAGACAGCGCTGCCGTTTTCTTCTCTCTCTCTTTCACTTTTGAAATGAAGTGTCAGCTGCAAAATTTTCATTAAAACAGTCTACTTATTTGCTTGCCTTAGGAACTCAGTAAAATAGCCCCATTGATGAAAGTAGGCTGAAGGAAATTATATGTTTGAATGTGTGCCCTCTGTCCTACCCACTACTGATCCTGAGCTAAGTAATTTAAAAGTGCACCCAAGGTTAGCTGCTGGAAAACTGTTTTACCTAAGGTGGCCGCACTCCGCCTTCTTAGAACACATCAGTTCATAAAGGAATCATTGTGTGATTAAGAACTTGCTTTCAGGGTGAAGCAGGGAAGCCTGGACCTCCCGGTGATGTGGGATTGCAGGGTTTACCGGTACGTGCTAAACTTTGTTTTTTTTTTTTTTTTTTTTTTTTTTTTACATGTTTGTGTTTTATGTACATGATTGAAAAAGATGGATTTGGAAGGAGAGGTACATTATGCGATTTGTTAAGTTCTGAGAAAAATTTGTTGCTTTTAATTTTAGTGTTTTTTTTTATTTTAATGTTTACATTTTTAATCCCACCTCCCACCCCCCGTAATTAGCTGGTCATTTACCCAAGAACCCTAAAAAGAGTACCAAATTCTGCTTATGCACTATTTAATTTTATGGTTTGGGTCTGTCTTCTCTGTTATCTTCCTTAAATAGTCCAGAGCAGTGGCCACTGCTCTGTCTCTTGTCTTACTTTTAGCCAGCCTTGGAGTTCTTATTAGTAGGGCTGAGACAGGAAAGTGAAATAATTCTCAGGGACAGCAGGAGAAAGGTTACCAGTCTTGAGTTATGAGATGGTTTGAAACACTGAAATTGGTATTTCCCTACATTAGTATGGATGAAAATTCATAGGAAATACAGTGTTTGTGTTCTTGAGTCCTTGAAGGCAAATCTTCCCAGTTAACAAAGGATACTTGGTAGTATCAAGTACTGGTTCCCAATCTGTTATGGCATCTGGTACTTTGCAAGCTGCTAGGGGGAGACAAGGACTCCCAATACCAAAATGAGCAAAGTGAGGGTTTTATTATTCTGTACAAGTGGCAATGTTATATTCCTATAGCATCTGTCCTGCCCGAAAGATTGTTGCTGTGAGGATGGGGCTGAATTTTCGCTTGAAAGGTCATTCCAAAAATTAACTTGAGCTTGCAGATTTTCTTTAAGGTTCAGCCTTAACAAGTCAGGCACAGTAAAGCACTGCGCTGCATGCCATGGGTAGCCCGTTACTGACCGAAACGGGGCTGAAGCAGCACCAGCATCTTCTCACTCTGCCTTTGAGGTTGCCACAATCCCGTGGTCTCTTCTTGGATGGTGGGTTTGGTGTTTGATGGATCCTCAGATGAGGCAATTAAACCCAGAACCTGTGTATTCTTTTAGGGCGTACCTGGGATTCCTGGTGCAAAAGGTGTTGCTGGTGAAAAGGTAAAAAACAAATCGAACTTTCAGCTAGTATTTTGCCTTATGCCTTTATGAGTCTATTTCTGTTATAATTTTAATATTCCCAGCCTGGATTTTATTTTATGTTTAACTTCAGGGAGAAATCAGAAAGCAAAAGCTTTGAAGTGGCCACGTGCTAGTCTCTTTCCCAGCTGCAGAAAACTGCTGATGAGACTTTCTTCGTGAAAATATCATTGTTTGCTAGTATAGGACAGAGATAGCTTCATGGTTTCTGACTACTTAAAATAAATTATTTTAAGCTATAGACTATATTATTAGGCTGTAGAATGTATGTCATGTTACATTCTATAGGGAATCGATGAACAAGTTATTTAAAACAATTGGTGAATGAATGGAAATAACTAAAGTAATAAAAGACAGCTTTTCTTTAGAATAAAATAGGTCCTATGTGATAAAGTAGAACTTGAGCCTAGAAGGTGGTCCATTTATTTGAAGCACTTGCCTGAGTTCGGTCCCTAGAGCCCTCGTAAAAGGCCAGTGGTATGTGTCCACAGTCCTGGACGGATGCCTTCAACTTGGTGAACAGTCAACTTAGCCTACGTGATGAGTTCCAGGCCAACATGAGACTCAGTCTCAACAGAAACAGGTCAACAGTGCCTGAGAAAAGACACACAAAGCTATACTCTGTACTTCCCACACACGCAGGGCCATTCACATGGACACGGGTCATACATCTACATGCATACACATACATATACATGTGCATAAGTGTGAATATGTGATTGTATGTGCATACACACACAGACATAAGACAGAGATTTTGTATTCTCCCAGATTCTCAGCATGAAGCCAGGAGATTAATGCTATTTCACTAGAAGCGATGCCTGTGTGGGTGAGGCAGGTTGATGACCATGCTCCCTGTCTGAATTACTCTAAATGTTGCCTTTCGTTTTTAGGGTAACACAGGTGCTCCGGGGAAGCCTGGTCAGTTGGGAAGTTCAGGAAAACCAGTAAGGCTGCGTTTAAGCTTTTCTGTCAATTAAGATCAATAGTTCCCAAGAGAGGTTGGTCAACTGTTTCTCTGCTTTCCTTTCCACAGGGCCAACAAGGGCCTCAGGGAGAGGTCGGGCCTCGAGGACCCAGGGGCCTTCCTGTGAGTACTGTTCTCCCATGTCTCCCCTTTGAGGGCTTCGCTGAGAGTTCCTTGCTTATGACCGCGTCGATGCTTGCTAACGTTTGAGCATGCGCATGTCTATGTGGTCCAGATAGACAGCAAAATGGGGATACTAATTTACATATACACAGCATGTCTTTTCAAAAACTGGTTCAAAAAATGATGTATTAAAAAAAGCATAAAAGGCTTTTTATTTTCATCTCATGTTGCAAGTATTTTAGTGTGCTTAAAACCCTTTACTAAGGTACAATTTACATGCTATGTGGATTATCCACTGAATATGCACGACTTATTAATTTTTGGTATGGTCACAAAGTTCTGTAGCCATCACCACAATCAATTTCAGGATATTCCCATCACTCACTAAAGAAACCCTGTTCTCACTTTCAGGCAACTTAGCTTACACACTGTTTCCGTCCCTATGGCTTTGCTGATTCTGAAAGTTTTATATGAACAGATCTATACAATATGCCTCTGTCACTTGGTATTATAATGTCTCAGCATTCATCTATTCTGTAGCCTGTGCCGGCACTACATTTCCATTTATTGCCACATAACAATTTGTATGGGTTAATTGCACAGGGAGATCACATCTTTTTCACCAGTTCCTCAGGCTGGCATTTGGATTGTCTCCACTTCTGGCAGTGATGAGTTAGCTGCTATGAGCATTTGTGTTCACACTTTTCTGTGGATGTCTTTTAATTCCCTTGCGTATGTACGGACTTAGAGGTGACTGCGTTTAAACTCTGATATGCTTTTCTATTTCTTAAGTGTAACTAGATGAACTTATCTATAAGGATGAACTTACCTACTTGTTTTACAGACAACGCAGAAATGTGTATTTTTCTACTAGAAGATACATCTTAATCTTTAGAGAGAAACTGATCAAAAAAATTTCACACTGTCACTAAAGAGGTGGCTCAGTGGTTAAGAATTCTGGCTATTCCTCTAGAGGACTTGGGTTCGATTCCCAGTACCCAGGTGACATCTCACAACTGCCTGTAACTTCTGTCCCAGATCTATCATCCTTTTCTGCCTCCTTGAGTACTACATAATACACAAACACCCATACACACAAAATTATAAAAACAATCTTAAAAATTCACATCAGGCACTTAAATCTGACTTCACAAACATCTCTCTGGCTTTCATTTTGAGTTCTCAGTTTCAGTCTTCTAAATAATAAAAAACAAGTAAATAACCAAACACTCCAATTGAGGACATATAAGCAGTTCCAAATATTGTTCTTCTAAAGCCTTTCCTGAGCGTGTGGAATGAAGTTTATTTCTATGCTCGAGAAAGTCATAGTTGCCAGCTGTCACTTGGCAGTAGAGTGGCGTTTTCTGCTTCTTACAGGTATCTGTGCCTGACCTGTGTCAGGCGGTTCTCTAAGGTTTCTCAGCAGCTGAAGAAACTAGGGCCTGCTTCTAGTCTTGCTCTTTATTGAAATTAATCACTCATTAATTTTTTTTCTTTTAGGATTGAAGCCTGTGAGTTTCTAAATAAAATATTTGCCATGGATTATTGTCCAGGCACTGAGATTAAAGCCAGATCACGTTTTACTGCTAAGCAGTAAAAATGCTGTATGATGACCCAGGCAGATGTGGAAGTGTTGGGGAATTAGTGTTTTGAGACTGTTTACTATTAAACCCACTTTTTTTTTTTTTTTTTTAAGTAGAAAGCTGTGTATGGACATTGAATGGACATTGACTGTTCACCAGGAAATGCAATGACCGCACGCATGTGCGCACGCGCATGCACACACACACACACACACACACACACACTTACACCGCACATAGGGAATGCTTACTGTTGTTAACAGCTGTGCAGGTAGAGCACAGAAGGACACAGGAACAGTAGATTCTCTTAGCTGTGCTTAGTTGGACTAGCGGAATTTAACTGGTGTTGGCTTTGGGGTCTGAGTTTCAGGTTTTGTTTTTGACATTTCTGTGAGTCTAAATTCTTCCCTTTGTCCCAGCTGCTGAGTCTCAAATCGTCACCCTTCTGCCATCCTATTTCCCGTCTCTAACAGGGCCCGTTGGCTCTGCCTTCTTTCTGCTTCTTTATATTGACTTTCTTTTTCACTTTTGCTTCTTTTGCTCAGTCTTGACTCAGCTGATTTCTACCAAGCTGTCCCAAAAGGACAGCACTGATATTTTGATATCCGCTGTTTTCTAGGACGCTTAGTCTGTTGCGTGGCATCTCATGTCCATGACTGAAACCCTAGAATATCCAGGGAGTATTTGTAATCACTGGACAAATAAAAGTGCCAAACACATTTCCAAAGTCCTGGATAAATGGTGCTACCTCCAGTCTGCATGCCCCACAATCCTGCTCTTCCCAAAGTACAGTTTCCATCTGAATGAAAACCAGAAATAAAAAAGAAACAAAGGATGTGACTGCTGCTAGTTATGGTGGAAGAGGAAGTTTGTTATACATATGCGGGAGACATAGCCAGAGACAGACACGTCTGGGAGAGTCCAGAGTGGTCATGACCCTAAACCATTCCCAGGATAGGGGGGAGGGCGGAGAGTGGGAAGCAAGCATGGCAGCCAGGAGGCCAAAGGCGCAAAAAGGGAGGGTAACCAAAAGGTCTGGCTTATATAGGGAGAGCCTCTGATAGCTTGCCGACAGGCTGGGATCCTCCGTCCTCGTCTTTCTAGTGCTGGCATGACAGGCAGGCTGCTGTACAGTCTGCTATTTACACAGGCTCTAAAGATCCGAATCCTGCTCTTCACACCTTTAACCACTGAGCAATCCCCTCAGGCATTTACTTCTCACTTCTGCTGAGATCCACTGCTGAAATCAGGCATCCTTCGGTGAAGATCACTAACTGCTCTGTCTACTTCTTAGTCCACTTGCTTTGACACATGTCAGACTTGGTGTTTACTTATCGGGAGCTCTTCTCCATTTTTGAGAGCCATCATTCCATGTGGAGTTGTTCTGAATTTCATAACCTTTGGCCCCATTGTGTCCCCTGCTGTGACTTGGAGAAGGCCAAGGGATGCCTGATCTATCTCTGTGTCTTCTATATCTCTTTACTTGGGTCCTGCCATAAATTAGTACTCAATAGATGTCTTTTGGAATAAGTTGAATTGGAGTATAATAAGTCCTGCGATACTGCTTTCATTGGTAATAACTGGCTTCTCACCTGCCACAAATTTTTCAGAAAGAAATGTCATGATATTGTAAAGTATAGCTCTGGAGCGAAGTTTTAACACCAAATCATTCTCCTGGAGGGTGCATTTCCTCTTCCATTTACGTCTGTGAGTTCCGTTTCCTAGATAGATTCACACATTTCCATCTATGAATGGCCAGTCTGATCAGATTTCCCTGTAAATTTATCTCAAATTGAACTGAGCAGAAGGGAGGAGAATGCATGTCTGATGTATCCTAAATGCATGGCTTTGCGATGAAATTTTGCTGATTTGATTGCAAGAAGGATTAGTTTTGTGTTTTGCTTTTTAAAATTTGACCCTCTAGTGATTTCATGGGAATCACTACCACACACATGCATAGGCCTTCTCTGTTATACTTTCTCTGCTTGGTTTGTTATTGGTCTGAGTGGCTCTAGGTTCAGAGCAGGCACATGGCCTGGCCTCTGATGTGGTTGTACATTTCAGTGGCTCCTAGCCAACCACCCTCCAGGCTTCTCTGAACTTGCCAAGTTTTTGGGTAAGTGGATTATGTTTGCTCTGCCCTTGGTTCTGACTGGGAATAGTACTCTGCTGATTTTTACCTCCTTCTGAACATAATGTGCTCCGATTGTAATTTTCCTGGGACCCTCACTCCATCGCAGCACAACAGCCTCCAGCAGAGAAGTCTCAATGTGGGGACCATATGGTATGTCATTGGATATTCTAAACTGCACCCCATCCTGCCCAGCCCTTGGCAATGGTGTGTGAAGCTGATATGTGTGATGCTAAGCATTCAGACAGATTTTTCTCTGCCTAGCTATAAGGGAATATTCAAATCCACACAAGATAAATATGACTGTATCATATCACAAAATTGAATCCTTTAAAACATCCTTGTAACAAACCGAAAGTTATTCCCTGAGGTAGACCTCATATGATTTTCTAATTTCATAGGAAAAGGAATTGATTAAAAAAAAAAACAGCCTAGAGAAATCAGAATTGATCTTTTGGTTTAAGTCCCTTTTCTTGTCGGTGCCAGAGAGAGAGACTTAGAATACAGAACAGGCTGAATATAATGGTGTGTGATTTCTCACTTCTAAAATGCAGCTACCATGCACCAAAGATAGTATTTATTCTTCAGCTAGTTAGCATTTGGGGTAATTTTTGGAAACATGTGAAATATGAGAGCCATGACAAATTAAAGTGACGGAATAGAGTCAATTCTCTTGGAAAATAATTCTGGTAACATTAAGTCTAACTAAATGTTCAGATTTTTTTTGTGACTTTTATAAATGTCTAATAGTTCCTTTATAAGAGAAGAGGCATCAACTTGAATGATTTGCTGCCTCTGTCTCTCTCTGCATTCATATGCTGGGACTTGTTTGCCAAATTCTCCTGGTAGAGGAGAATTCAGCCATTTTTAAATTTTGGATGTATGAGACTTTGAACTTTAAGCTCTTATCAGAAGTTTAAGCAAAGTTGGTAAAGACATAGACACAAAGCAAAACGAATCCCTGCCTGGGTCTTTGGGATACTGGACGCATAGAATCAGAGGTGAAGAGGGCTGAGTAAAACTAAGGAATGTGGAGCGGAGTGCCGGGAGACACCAACACGACACAGATCTGATGGGCTCGGAGGAGTTATCTGCAGCCATAGCTGAGGCAGAGGCTCTGCATCTTTTCCACGGCCTTAGATGGCTCTTAGGGATGCATTTGCAGATGGTTCTGAAGTTTTCAGCGATACATGTGGAAACACAGGGACCCTGAGAGAACCAAAGAGCCTTCTAATACACTCTTGCAGGTTAACTGGAAGAATTATGTCTTTATTCTGGTTCCTTTTGATTCTCTTGCTATAAATGGACACTCTTATTGTCAGGGGGCATGTAACTACCAGCCACTATAAGGAACGTTTCTGTACCAGCCTCCATTGCCCACACCCGAGAGTGTGGTGACTACATGCTGTTGGGCTGTTGGAGCATAAGGCTTTATCATTTATTTAGCACACTTTCAGTTGACAGTGCCTTGCCTATTGTTAGAATGTGTTTAAGCTACATTTTTACGAGTGGCTATTTATGTCTTGACTACTCATCCTTTTTCTTCTGGCATAAAAATCCCGAATTTATATGTGTGTGTGTGTTGTACAGAAGCCACAAAATGGCTATTAGAATTTTTGCCCTTGGCACTTGTGTTTTAAGCAACTGTTTGGCTACTGTTATAAAAATGAACATGGCATTCTTTCCCAATGAGATGACTTCTGCAGAAATAGATAAATTTAGAATTACTGGGGGCTTGTGACAATGGAGTGTAGAAGAACAAAGAATCTACCTGTTTGTGCAGTAGCAGAGGAGCATACAACTACACTTCATGGGTTGGGTCTACATACACACTGAGTTACCCTGGGAACATCCATCCATCCACCAGTGCAGGCTGTGACTCAAACATTTACTTACCACAGGCTTGCCAGTGGTTTAGAAGGACGTGTGAAATAAACAGTAAGAAGCTATGAATGACAGGAGAAAATAAGATTTCAGCCGAAAAAAAATTTTTTTTTCTTTTCCTTCATGAGATAGTTAATCTTCCCAAGTATAAACCAAAAGGCTTCTCAGTCCTAGTATTTGAATTTATCTATTTGGTTTTTAGAAAAGAGCTATAGCAATCATCCTTAATATTGATACAATAGCATACTTCTTGTTTATTTAGGAGTTGGTCCTTGGGACTAAGTGAATACTTGAGTTAGGAACTAAGCTATCTTCTGATATTCATTTCTCCTCATCAGTGAGCACTAGTTTTTAAAATTAAAATCATGTTAGACCCATGTCATTGGGAATCTGCATCCCAGGGCAGCTGAAAATGCATTTGAAAATGCCAGTGGTGTGTGTGTACTGAAAGGAAGTCATTTTGGAAGTCCTAGGCCAAGGTAGTTGAAGCAGAAGCCAGTCTCCCATTAAACTTACTCATTGACAAAGACATCTATGTATTTAATCTGTTATTACTGCAGATTCTCCACACCTCTTATCTTCCTCCTCCCTAATCCGCCACACAACACCCTGCCACACACACACACACACACACACACACACACACTTCCACTGTCTTCTCGGTTTGTCTTTGTTTAGTGCCGCTGTGAGTTTAACCCGGGTCATTCTGTGTGAGCATAGATATAACATAGTACCTGGAGCATGGAGGACTTACCACTGTCTGTGCCGCTGAAGACAGTATCTCTCTTTTCTCCAGAATTCATCCTTAGTCAATGAGCCTCTCCTGCGGTGGGTGTCCAGAAAGAGGGGACCGATGACAATCTTTGTAGATGGATAGAAACAAAAAGAACCGTTACAGTGGCCACTTTTCACTTAAATTTATGTCTTCATGGGGCACTGCCTCGGGCTTACCAAGTTGCTCATGGGATTAAGGACCAATGTATTCTTCCAAATGCTTACCCCTGACAGGTTGTTAATATAAAAAATTATTGAAAAGTAGTTAAGAGCATTGAGCTTCAATCACTCATAAATCACATGAAATGACTATGGTGAAATTATAGCCCACAGCCAGAGACTAATGTGGTAACCTTTAGGGAAAGTGAACATTCAGAAGGTTTATGGATCTTGACACCTGTTCAACCTAAAGATGAATGAATAATATGTAGGCCAGAATAATATAATCTCACTAGGAACATTTAGAAGTACTAACTATTAAAATGGAGCTGTTGCATCATTTTAAAAGGAAACTAACTCAAATTATTTTGAGCAGTTTTATGATACAGCTTAAAGGGAATGTTTATCTACTAGTAGAATTGTTTATCTACTAGTGTTTCACCAAGTCCCACTCAGTTGAGCACAGCAATAGGTGTACAACAGGCTTTAGATCAAATGCAAATGTGTTGAATTCTCAAGGAAATAAGTAAAAGTTACACATCTCCTCTTCTCAAAAGTTTCTTTTAAGTTTAGGGCTTCAAGTAGAATAGAAATGTGAAGACTTAGATTTCAAATAAAAAAAAAAAAGATTGAAATTGCCCACAAAATAAAATTAGCATTGCTGTTAGCAGATCTTCATAGTGAGTCATACTTTCCAATGTCTGCAATCCCTTGGGACATATTTAGACCTAGAATGTGAGAAACAAGAAATTTTATCTCAGAAAGTTTATAAATGTCTACCATCTGTGCCTTCTTGAGGTTGCAGTAGTGATTTAAAGGCATGCATCTCTGTCCTGTGCTTCCTTTTCGTGCTTTTCTGAGGTAAGCAAGCATTTGCCAGCTGCTGCTTTAATCATCCATAGACCCAAGAGCTTACACAGACACTGCAGCATTCCCAATGAGTGGGTATGGAGTACCCCAAGAACATACCTAAGTGAGGACATTAAGTGTGTACATATGAATAGCCGTAATGTCAAATAGGATGTGACTTTCATGCTGAAGATTACTGATCGCCATTGCGTGTCCAGGTAGTGGACATTTCCAATGGCCTGGCATCTGGGGAACAGCATGGTTCCATGATCAGTGAGCATGGAGGATGATTAGACTCTGGATCGGATGGCCCGAGCCTTCAGCTGACCCGAAGGGAAAAGATTTTGGCAGCTCCTACATTTTGACAAACACCTGGATGAAATGCCATTGTTTTTTATTATAATCATTAAGCGTTTGACTCTGGCCTGAACAGCCAGCTGACAGCAATTTGTATGTTTTCACAGGGCAGTAGAGGGCCAGTAGGACCAGAAGGGTCCCCAGGCATTCCGGGTAAACTGGTAAGTGATGCTCCCAATCCCTATGTGTTTGCTTCCTACAAAGCAAATACAGTTTTGCTTTTTTTTTTTTTTGAGAAAGGAGAGAAAACAAATTGCAGAAGGTCATACAATTAACCATATATGTTTTCTGTTGTTGTTGTGGGACTATGTGAAATTGTAAATATAGAATTCCAAATTTTATCTATGCTACATCCCCCAAGACTGTTTAATCAGTGTGGCTTGTAAAAATGCATTTGAAAACCCACCGAGGCATGAAGTGTTCCATTTGGCATCTGCCTCCTCTTGGCATGGAGGAGAACTGTGGATGAATGCTGGCTTTGGCTTCTCCTGTTTACACAGCAGGAGAAACGACAGCATGCTCCTGGCCTTGACTGAGAGAGCCCACTGTTGCTGAGGCGTGCAGTGGGAATTCAGAGTGGGGTGGAAGGCGGGAGGCGACTGGCCCGTCTTCTACAGGGATGCAGAAGGGAGGAAGACCGAAGGGGCGTAACTAAACCGACCACACATTAATTTTAGACACGAGTTGATACCCCAGGGCCCTTTCTGGCTTGTCAACTTTGAGCAGCAAGGACAAAGTGACTCTGAAGGTTTTCTGTTTGTCTCTCAGGGATCTCCTGGTAGCCCTGGCCTTCCGGGCCTGCCCGGGCCCCCTGGACTTCCTGGATTGAAAGGCGACAGGGTGAGATGCCCAACAGATTTTTTTTTTTTAAATCTGGAATGATGACTCATTCTTTGTTGAGAAATCAAACCTGCTTTGTCCAATGAAGACTTTCTCTAGCGATTATCGTGAAGAAACACAGTGAAAGATGTGTTAAGTTACTGAGAGTTGACATTAAAAAGAAAAGAGGAGAGAACCTCCTCTGTCAGTGGACTTGGGGAGGGGCATGGGAGGAGATGATGGAGGAAGGGTGGGATTGGGAGGGAAGGAGGGAGGGGATTACAGCTGGGATACAAAGTGCATAAGCTGTAATTAATAAAAATAAACAAATTATAAAAGAAGAAGAGTAACTTCCCAGGAGGAAGAGAAATAAAGGCCGAGAGGACTAAAGGGCCGGTTGTAGTTATAGTTTTTATTTAGTTCTAAAGTTATATTCCCATTAGTGAATATTGTAAATATTCCTGTATTACCAGAGATTTGGGGAACAACCATTGATCAGAACAGGTGTCTCCTGGGACTTACTAAGTGGTGGGGAATGGGGAGTCTCTCTTCTATCATACCTCATTTGAGGACTTTGGCTCATCTGAAATGATACACACAGCTCAAAACACTGAAAAATGTTAACTCTTATTTGCTCCAGGGTGTGTTTGGTGAACCAGGTCCTAAGGGTGAACAGGTGAGTGTGCCTGTGGTGAATGGTGTTGCCTATGAGCCACTTCACAAAGCGAGGGCTAGCCGGTGCGTGGGTGTCGTGAAATGATGGCAGCTCCCGGCTTTCCTCCGTGTGCTTTGTAGTGAGGGAAAACTACTGTGGAGCTTGGTGTGCAGCCAAACTGTTTTCATACGCGGGGGCTAATGGCTGCTTCCTGTACCGTGCAGTGCCCTTCCTTTGAAGTCTGTAGCCCTGGCTCTCTGGCTTGCCGAATTGTATTCTCGCGACACAGACTCTCAAAGCCGCAAAAAACAACATCCTAACTATTTATTGTCTCTTCTATCAAGACCTCAACAAATACAATGTGCAAATAGAGTCACCTGTGTTTGGATTCCTCTTTCTATTGTAGGATGCCACTGTCAAAGGTTATCGAATTTGAAAGTTGCTAGACGTCATTGTTATTCTAACTAAATGAATCAAACTCAATTAGTAGCTGAAACCTGGCTGCCCCCTGGCTTCTCTAGTCTAGTGTTTTGACATCATAGAATTGAGAGCTGTTGCATAATCCTTCGGGGATTCACGTGCTTATAAATGCTTATCCGTGCTGACTGCTTCAAGTTGAACCATGAATGGAGACCTGAAAAACATGTGACATTTTATCTTAAAATTTTAGGGTGCCTCTGGTGAAGAAGGTGAAGCAGGAGCAAGGGGTGATCTTGTAAGTTTTTTTTTTTAATTATTTTTGGTTAATATAAAACTTTTAAAATTTTGGGGAAAAATATGGTATTTTCTTTCTGACGCTGTTCTCATTATCTTCAAGAGCAAGCAGGTTTTTCTTTATTTTTAACTAGTGATTTCCAGTACTTGAAGGCAAGGCCTGGTAAAGCAGATTGGTAGAGCTAGCTTTCAACTTCTGGAGAATTTCCATGGAGACAGTGAATTCTTCTGTGGCCTTACATTGAGACATTCGGGTTATTTATATAGTACTACAGAATGTGTAGGAGCAGAGCCTAATAGGGAAAACAATACTGAAGTCTTTTATGGTCAGGGATCTCTGGCTTGCAAATGTGAAGGAGGACCTTTTCTTTACCCTGAAGACATCTGAAGGAATGACCTCCATGTTTGGAGGGAACTGCTGAGCCTCCAGGAAGTGGGGGAGAGCAGAGCTTGCTGCTGGGTGTGCTGCCCCATGGTGATAGCTCTGGCAGGAATGTAGACCTAAGGTAGAAATGTATGTCCGGGTCCTTTTGCGGTCACTAAGTTCTTTCCTATGAAGTAGCCTTAGAGCACTTTAGAAGCAGAGAAACAATCTGCTAATGTCTATTCACACTTGCTGGCTTTAGAATACATAAAAATGAAAATGTCCAAACTTAGCAAAGTTTCCTGAGTTTTTATATCTCTCTCTTTTTCTCTCTGTCTATTTATTTTTAAGATTTCTGTGAGTATTGCATTTTAGTTTCTGTTGTGGTTGTTCATTTTATGGGCTAAGGGAATGTTTTAAAATTTAAATCATTCTGTCTTGGAGGGGAGATATGCTACCTGATATATGAACGCTTGAACTGAACTTATCCAAATTTAATGATGGGAAGATCTCCTAGTTTGTTTGTTTGTTTTTAAGCCTAAAAGCACGCATATTTTGTTTGATAGATTTTAGGGAATGTGTTAAAAAAACACAGAAGTGCAAAAATGAAATCCCAATAGGTGGTTTTGAATGTCTATTGTCTATTTTATTTTATTTACACACTTTTATTCTGGGTGCTGAGCACTGTAGATCTGGAGGAACCCCGCAGAGCCCTGACTGCAGCCTGCTAGTTAACGGATCAGTTAACCAATGACTGAGAAAGCAATGGTTGCGTTGCTTATGCAGGAGCACAGAGTCGGGTAGCTGAAGTGTTTTTTGAATCAAAACATGGATGCTCCAGGTCTGGGCTCCATCTGCACATGGTTTTCTTTAGCAGTATGATTTCACTGGGAAAATGTCTCAGGAAACTATGTAATGTGAATGCTTTGGACTAATATAATTTTGTTCTACTGATTCAGGGAGATATGGGACCACCTGGCTCAAAGGGATCTGTAAGTATGATGAACAATAACAGCACAAAAAAAATAAAAAAATAAAAAAAAATCAATAAAACTGTAGAAAATATAATGCTCTGCTTCATGAAATGATTGTGTAAAATTTAAATTCTTGAAGGACTTCAAGAAAATAAGTGTCTAAATAAATGTGTAAATAATGGGTTCATCCAGTAGGAAAAGACAAATTCTCAATTGTGTAAATGGATCTAGCTTTTGCACTAACCACCTTAAAGAAAGGATTTTAGTTTTGATATTGTAAGTGGTTCAATGAATGTTATATAATAAGGCTCAGATTTCCTCCCCAAATGGGCCATTTCAAAGAGCTGACGCACGCTCCTCAGTGAGGACAATATCTGAATTTCAGTGGCTGTTTTGCTCCTGTGAAATATTTCAATAACTTCCTTAATCTCCCATGTGGTGTGTTCTAGCTGAGGGAACAGACAGAAAAGCAGAGCGTGTAAGAAAATAACACAAAACCCATCAGAACCGTGAAACGATGAGCTTCTTCAATTTTGCTACTTTATAGCGTCTAAACCTATATCCTTGGAGTCGGTGAATTCAGAATTATAGATCTAACCCATAGGAAACCAGAGGAATCACGCTCACCAGCACAACTAGGAACTTAGAATTTGGGGAGAAATGATAAATCTCAATGAGCAGCACCGCTAGCTTCCAGTGAATTCTCAAATTCTTTCTGTTTCTGGAATATTCCCTATTTCTGTCTTTATCCAACAAATTATCTCCACAGCAGCTAACATAACCTTACTAGACAGAAGAATCCATTATATAGTCCTCTTTCCCCTCTGAATCTGTAAAGGACAACTTTTAAAAACGAACTATGGCAGAATGAAACCAGACCCTCAGCAAAGCAGAGCAAATACGTGCGGGCGAGTTCTGGGCTTACCCATTTCGTCTCCTGGATATCTGGAACACCATCCAGTTTAGTGCTGTTGCATCCTGTGTAACACACTTGGACAGGCTTCTCCTTCCTGAGAATTAGTACCTCCTACTCATGCATCTGGCTCATCCTCCACCTTATCTTCTCCAGGGGCACACACCCAAACCTGGTTTCAGTGCCCATCTGCAGGCTGTCTGTAGGCTGCATGCGTACCAGCACGTGGACGTGATCTCCTTGTATCAACTTCTCTGCCTTTAACCATCACGTTTCAAGCCATGTTTGTCCCCAAGAATACTTCAATGGTTTAAAGTTTGAATGGTTCACCAGCTATAGAGAGTTAACCCTGATGTGTTTGGTGAGAGCAATCTTATGTCACTATCTAGAATAATTTGACAATGTTTAAGGGAAATAATTCAAATTATAAAAGAAAAGGTTGATCATAATGTAGTGACAAACTGAATTCTAATTTGGATATAGCCAGGCATGGTGGCACACGCCTGTAACCCAGCACTCGGAGAGGTAGAGGCAGGTGGATCTCTGTAAATCGAGGTCAGCATGGTTTACAAAGCGAGTCCAGGACATCCAAGAGAAACCCTGTCTTGAAACACCAACAAAACAAAGCAAAACAAAAACAAACAAACAAGCAAGCAAACAAAACCCTAATTTGGATATATTAGAAATAGCTGTTAATTCATCAGTTCTCTTTTCTTCAATCGCCTTCTTATGTGATACTACCAACTAATGCTGGAAAAAAAAAAGAACTGTCCTGTCCCAGAGTAAGAAAATTATTTACTAATACAGGCACTTTCGTTGCCCCCTCTAGGGCAGGACAGGTGAATTTGCTCAGCAGGATCTGGAACCAGATGTCTGCGCCAATGCACAGAATTTCTCAGCTGAAGAACTGTTTTTGAGAGATCCAGGGTCCTCATGGCATCTTGATCTTTTCATCCCAGAGTTCCTGTCCTTTTATTCTATAGTAGTTTTAGCCATTACCACACAGAGAACATAATTCAATGCGGGCAGTTAGTGAGCGCATTTCTCGGTTCATTTTGGCACCGCTGTGGCTTGTTTGAGAAGTTGTTAGAGTTTCTCACTCTGGGCACCTGACAAGTTTGCCAACTCTTGTACAGTACCTTCTTTAGCTTTCTTTGTTGAGGTAGCTTTCCAGGAAGTCTTCCAAGTTGTAATTTCCTTATAGAAGCAATCTTGTCAGGCTGACTTGGAAGAATATAATTTCCTTTTCCGCATCCTAAAGCAAGATTGAGAAAGTGTGTGTGCAGCCTTGTTTGGCAGTGTGTGGGGAAATCGTTGTTTCACTTCTTCTGTTGGGCTGAAAACATTTTGACTATCTGAAAGGGTTAGTTTTCACAGATCGATATTGCACAGAAAGAAGAGGCAGGATAAAGCCTCCTCATGAACATTCCTGCCTTCCAGAAAGACTAACATTCCCCGACTTTCCGGGACCTTGTGTCCTTGTACCTTTTCATTCTTATTCTGAACAATAGTACCTCGTAGCTGTTTTGCTACAAATTCTGACAAATTATAGTCTCAAAAAAGTGAAGCAATGTAGACTCCTTTTAAAAACAGTTATTACACAGGACAACCTTAAAACTGCTTTTATTGCTCTACTTTCAGGAAAAGAAAACCGCTAATTTACCTTGTATGTATGCTTTTGTTCTGAGGAAGCAAGTGGTTTGTTGGTTAGTGTCTTTAATATTTAGGTTTTAATTCCCTTTATTACTGAAAACTGTAAAGCTGTCCCCTTTTTAAAAAAATGCTTCACTTTAAAGGTGGTATTTTGAGTGCACTGGCTTAGTCTGTGTTAGCATTTTTGTAATTCTTGGTTATTACTAGTGTCCTTAGATTCACCAAAAAACATCTTATAAAAGCCGAATCGCTTGTAATTCTTGGACCGTTGCATTTTTATACCCAAATAGCATATCTTGGAGGAAATCTTTTGCTTGGAGAAGTCTTTTTATTGCCAGAGAATATTACCAATCCTTATTAAAAAAACAAAACACGACAAAACCTAATGACAGGCTGGAGAGACAGCTCAGTGTGCGAGCAGACTTGTCATGCAAACAATAGGATTTCAGTTCAGATCTCCCAAAGTCTGTAATCCCAGCATGCCAATGGGAACCTTGGGAAGCAGAACTAGGGGACTCTACAGAAACTCATGGGCTGGATAATTTAGCTGATGAAGCAGTAAAAAGATCCCGTCTCAAACAAGGCGAAATGTGAGGGCTAACCTAACCCTAAGTAAGAATTGCTCAACGTGTGGGTTCGAGCCCCTTTGGGGAGGGTCACAAACCAGATATCCCGCATATCAGACATTTACATTATGATTCACAACAGTAGCGAAATTGCAGTTATGAAGTAGGAACAGAAATTATTTTACGGCTGGAGGTTACCACAGCATGAATGTATTAAAGTGTCACAGCATTAGTAAGGTTGAGAACAACCTGAAATTCCACCTAAATATTTGCATTGATGCTAAGAGGAGCGTGGCTGATGTCTCATGGTGCGCTGTTTGTTGTAGGTGGGTAACCCGGGCGAACCTGGCCTGAGGGGGCCTGAAGGAGTCAGAGGGCTCCCTGGAGTGGAAGGACCGAGAGGCCCACCTGGCCCGCGAGGCGTGCAGGGAGAACAGGGTGCCACTGGGCTGCCTGGTATCCAGGGCCCTCCGGTGAGTGCTGGGCACATGCCATGGTTTCCTGTTGGGTAGCTCCACCAACAGCTCCACCAAGCTCAACTTTGGCAGCAAGTCCTCCCGTGCACCGAGCCACCGGGTTCCTCGGGATGTCTGTCCTCACGGTTCAGCGATGATCTCTTTGTACTTGCGCGTGCAAACTTTCTTCTCCTTTCTTGTCCCAGGGCAGAACACCAACGGATCAGCACATCAAGCAGGTTTGCATGAGAGTCGTGCAAGGTAAATAAATCACAGGGCTCTAAGCCTTTCCACCACAGGCTCCTGTCCCTGAAGCTTTTATTTTCGTAGGTGTGCGAGGGCAAGTAACATTTGCTTTAAAGGTGCGACGTGTTGGGTAATGTTCATAGCCATTCTGTATCGCCCAAGAGTTGACACCTGCAGCCTTACAGTGAGATGTCACCTTTCAGTCTCATCCTTCCCTCACTCCCTGTCCAGGCTCCGTCTCTATGCCTCACCCACCCTTTTCCAACAGGGAGGGTATCATTAAAAACAACTCCCCCCACGCAGAAATGCACGCTATTTTTTCCTTTGCAACACAAATTCTCTGGTGTCCCCCTTCTTAAGTTGCTCTTATTTAGTGAGTGCTTTCTGCGTTGCCCTTCCACCTCTCCAAATCATGTGAGAACTAAGTGACAGGCTACAAGCCCATGAGCTGCATAAGGACACTATTTATACCTGTGCATACGCATGTTAAAAAAAAAAAAAGCAACAACTAGAAGTTTTCCAAAAGATGATGACGTTTTCCTCGTTTGTTAATCTTTCTCCAAATTTATCGTCAGCTATGGGAATCATTCTTCATTTCACAGTTTGCCTAGTTATAAAAACACATGGAAAATGAATATCACACAACCCCCCCCTCAAAAAAAAAAAACTGAGGAGATACTGCAGCATCGGCACTTTTTACTGAAAACCCTCTTATTATGGTATAGTGTCTCGAAGCGATGCTTATCTTTCATGTCAACAGTTAGTCCATGTCAACAGTTAGCCCAGTTTATCTTGTAGACGTGTGGAATTTCCCAGAACCAGATGAGAATGAAGTGAATACTTCCGCATTTGGAAGCCGATATCAATCTCTTCACGGCCCCTCTGTTTGAGTTTTAAGCATTGCTATCAAATCTGGAAAATTATAATTTTATGTTTACTAAATTAAAAAATTCAAAATAGTCATATTTAAATAATTTTTAAACTGTTGGATAGAAATTTGTTTCCAGTTCAAGCTTTCACACCCAAAAGCTTTACAAAACAGTCTTGCACTAGAATATTTGCCTCAGAGCATTTTAATAGGGTGGATTTTCTTGCCTTCCAAGGCTTTAGCAGCTGATTCTGAATGGGTGTAAGAAGCCCACAGAGTTATTAATTTTTAAGACAAACCGTGACCATTCCCAAGGTAGGTTATTTTAAATGATTGTTATCTGTTCCAAGCATGAAGATAAACCGGAGGCGGAGGATTTGCTGGAAGCCACAGATTCTCATGACATTTCAGGTTATAGAATTGCTTTGAATTAAAAAAACTTTTGGTTTTGAGCCTTGGTCTCAAAGAGTGTATGTGCCCTAATTTAGAATGATGCTTTTTGTTTTGTTTTTGTTTTTGAGACAGGGTTTCTCTTTGAAGCCTTGGTTGTCCTGGACTTGCTTTGTAGACCAGTCTGGCATTGAACTCACAGAGATCCAACTGCCCCTGCCTCCCCGAGTGCTGGGAAAACAGGCATGTATGCCACTTATGCCCAGCTGCTTTGAATTTTTAAAAGCTTCCAAGATAACATTTCCACCTATGATAAAACACACACACACACTTTGATCAAATCCTGGGGTTTCACCTAGTACCAGATAGGATTCAGGTGGTTTCAAGTTGCTAGACCACTGCTTAACTCAAGGTCCTGAAGTATTAAGAATTACTCCCAAATTAGTCTCAAAACAGCAGGGTTGGATCCATCCAGGGCAAGCTCAGGAAAGAGGCACAGTGAAGCTTCCAGAGAGGAGCCTGTGGCAAACACCCAATTTTCTTTCTTTCTTGGTGTCACATTTAGATAAAGGCCACCCAGTGGTATTGTTCCCTTCATCTTAGCCACTGTTGCTTGTGACTTGTGATTGTTTGTTTGTTTGTTCTGTTTCAGAGCATTTTGCTGAAATGGCTGCTAGCCTCAAGAGACCAGATGTAGGAGCCTCTGGCCTTCCTGGGAGGCCTGGTCCCCCAGGGCCTCCAGGACCCCCTGGAGAGAATGGTTTCCCTGGTCAGATGGGAATCCGTGGCCTTCCAGGCATGAAGGGTCCCCCTGGGGCACTTGGCTTAAGGGGACCTAAAGGTAAGATTTTTAAAAAAGTCTTATTTTTGATTATGTGTAAGTGTGTGTGCATGTGGGGTCCCCATGGAGGCCAGAAGAGGGCCTCAGACCCCGCTGGAGCTGAAGTTGCACATGTGTTTGTGAGCTACCTGATGTGGGTCATAAGAACCAAAGTGAGGTCTTTTGCAAGAACCGTGGAAACATCTCTCCAGCCCAAAGGTAAGCTACTTTGTCCAGATGCAAGACATACGAGCTGCCTATTTTCTTCAGATGTGTGATCTGCACTCAAGCGCACAGAATCACGCAAAATGCTGAGACTCTAAGGACACTGTAGGGCTTTTCTTAAAACAGCATCTAGTCTGAAGATGTTTGTGTCTATGAAACTCACACAGGTACAGGACAGATGACTGCTGATTATATCAGGAATTAGTGATGCTCTCCCCTCTTTCAAAATTAACATCGTATCTTTACTTTTTTTTCCTTTTTAATTTTTTTATATTAATTACAGTTTGTTCACTTTGTATCCCAGCTGTTAGCCCCCTCACTATTCCCTCCCAATCCCATCTTCCCTCTCTCATCTCCTTGCATGTCCCTCTCTAAATCCAATGAAAGGGAGGGTCCTTCTCCCCTTCTATCTGACTCTAGCCTCTCAGGTCTCATCAGGACTGGCTGCATTCCTCTGTGACCTGGTAAGGCTGCTCCCTTTTGATGGACCTTTATTTTGAGCCCGAGGCACAATCTAAGTTAATTTCTTCTTTCATATGGGAGTCTGTCCTCTCTCATTTAAAGCAAACCAAATGCACGTACACAGGAAAAATTTTGCAGAAACAAAACAAAACACAGGTGAGGGTGTAATACATTCTGCAGAGCTGACAGAAAGTCTGGGTGGCCCAGATGGCATTGCCAGCTGAGGTACGTCAGCCAAGGTGTGTGTGCTCTGGATAATTTATGAAGAATTAAGTAAAGTGGGGAGTTTCTGCATTGTGATGTGCTTCTGACAGCTCTCTGGGAAACTTCAGAAGGATAAAGAACAAGAGACATAAAAACAAGTGACACAAAAAACAAGAGACCCCTCCCCTTTATTTTAAAAATTGTGGTACTCCAATTAGGGATAAATATTATGGAGTAAATGGGCAGAGGGCAAGCCCACTGCCTCTTTGAATCTATAAATGAGTTGCTGATGAGGTTGGCTAAGTACACCCTCAGTTGGAACAATTTATTTAATTACTTTCTTCTGGCATGTGCAGAGTTGCATGTCAAAAATGGGCTCTAATTGGGACTCTTGTAAGGATGGAGAGATGAAAGGGAGAGGGAAGGGGAACCCCCATCCTATGGAGCTCTGGGCTTTCCTCAGAAATTGTCACACACTTATTCATCTTTGTCCCGTTTAGCTAGTAGTTCAGGACTCTGCGGCAGATGACTTTATGGGTCTTCTGGACCACTCTGAAGACGATGGTTCTAAGAAAATGCACAGTTCTCTGCCTCACCCCAGACACCCTAAATCAGAAACTCAGGGTGGGGCTGACTACTCGAGTTCAAGAGATTCTCATGAGGTCTCCACGTGGCCAAACACTGGTGTATCACTCAGGTTCCTTGGAGGGTCTACAGGAATCACATCCCTGTTTGCTTTGGAAAATCCAGGCAGCCTGAAGGTCGCGATTACCTGCTGGCCTGAGAGTCTAGCTACCTCTTCCAGCCTTGGCTGCACAAGGAACCACCCTGAGAATTTTACCCTGAGAGTTTTACAAGCAATCCAGGTTTGGGCTCCACTTCCAGAGTTTCAGCATCAATTGGTCTGGGCTTTGGGGAGCTTACTATGCCTCCCCCACCCAGGCGGTTTTAAAAAGAGGCCAGGCTTGTGGAGTGTTTTCTGGAGGAGCTTTTGACTGCACGGAACAGTGGCTGTGTTTAGTACTGGCAGAAGAACCTTTTCTAAGAAAAGTGTATTTCTGTGTTGGAAACCCAGGAGAGACCTCTTGCATGAGTCTCATGTATTAAGTCCCATCCAGAACGCATACGTTTCCCCCTGGTTTTTCCTTCTTCAGTATCCCAATACAATCCTCCTCCAGGTCCTCCTCCCTTCCTCATTTGATTTATATAAGTCATCCATTTTCATAATTTCAAAAGTAATTTTCATTACTTTTGAAACCTGGATGAAGGCAGGCAGAGAAATTGGATTTTCTTTATCAATTAACATTGTAACTAATTTAGAAATACACAGTTCTAATTAACTGAACTTGGCCTTATCCTACCATAACAGGGAAAGTAATATCTAACAAAACCATATTGCTTTTCAGAAGTTTGCAGCTCAAGACTTCCTTAAGGAAGTTGAAATTTAAATTTTGAGTCATTAAAGAAGAGACATAATTCAACATAGATGTTCTCTTTCTCTACTACTATCTAATAAAAAGAGAAGACATGAAGCTTACTCTATGATATGATATGATATGATATGATATGATATGATATGGTATCTTGGGCTTTTCTCAGATAAATAAAAAGCTACACTTGTTATTGAGACTTTTGATACTTCAGGCTATGTCTTAGCCTTTGTCTTCCTCTTGACATTCCTCTGAAAAACAGTGGAACTTTTGGGTAAGAGCTTATGCCTGCCCCCTCACCCCTGCACATGCCAAAGTAGAGTGGCAGTTTAGTCCCCATGGGTAGTTCTCTCTGACACCATAATATGGGTGACTGAACACATGCAGGACCAATGTCCATGAGGCATTCACTCCCTGCGTGCACAGTGGGGCCTGAGAGAGGCAACAGACTGGCTTTATGCCTTATGCTTGCTTTTTTTAGTGTTTCACTAGTGTTTCAGGCCATAGACCTTATTTTCAAATGTGTGTTTTTAGACATTTTAATGTGGGTCAGACAGATGTGACATAGTGTAGAAACGGAGGTGTGAGAAAATACACGTCATAACTGTGACTCACACCTTTTCTATATTGATCTGCTCATGGAGGAGGGCAGACCAACAGTTACAGCTTGTGAATGATAAATGAAATAAATAACACCCAGAGAGCCATGCCTAACACACACACATACAGACACACACACACACACACACACACACACACACACAATTTATATGTTTAAATGTTTTGCAACATTGTTCTGCAGTTCAATCAACTGTCCTGTAAAGGATTTGTACCATTTGGTTACAACTACAGAATATTCTCAAAGGCTTCTGAGTCAGAAGTGAGAGGCAGTTGCAGTAGTATACTTCAATTTGTAAAAGAAGTTTATTTTTGATAGTACCACATTTACATTGCCCCCTAAGATTAAAGGTATGAACGGCACTTAGTAAAGAATTTCTCTCACAACCTCCCTATAGGCTTAGTTTCCATTGTTGTTCTTAGGATAAAGCCCACTGACTTCCTAAAGATCCCTCCAAGCAATTCTATGTAAATCTGGAAACACGTGCTCTCTCTCCCCACTTAGCAACAGAGCCACAGTGTTCTTTAGCAAGCAATTTGAGCCTTGTTTGGTTTTCACTCAGCAATCTGTCCAGGAGACCATTCTAAAGAGCCCCCCGTGATTTTCCCAGCTGTGGTGTAGTCTGTTCTGTAGCAGAAAGTCAGTGTTTCTTTACCTGGTAAGGGTCTTCTGTCTGTCGCTACAGCAAGGCAGAGAGCACAGCAACGTACATGTTTCACCTCAATTCAAAGTGTCAACACAGACCTCGTTCCTACTTCTGATTCCATCTCCATTCCAAAATATTTTATTCTTTTGAGAGTAAATTTCTGGAAGTAGAATTCCTGGGAAAATGGAACTTCCGCTTGTAATTTGATCACTATTGCCAATTTGCACTTTCCTCAGCGGTCTACAGTTTTGTGTGTTTCCGTAGACTTGTAGACTTGATGTGTTTAACAGAACCGTGGAACTAGCGCTAACTTCATAGGCATCTTTGTTACTTTTAAATTTTGTGTTCATTTATGAAAGCCGGGCCTCTCGCGTCTATGCAACACTCAGTTTTGACTCCCTTGTCATGACTGTCTAACCGTGTAGTTTGCGCATTCTTGTAAGATTTATTTTTGTTTTTGGGCATGTGTACCTGCTTGTGTATTTGTGTTCCATGTAAGTGCAGGTGCCTATGGGGGTGCTGGATCTCCTGGAAATGGAGGTACAGATGAGGCACCTGCTGCGGTTCTGAGCACAGAACCTGAGTCTTCCTCAGGGACACAAAATGCTCTTAACCACGGAGCCGTCTCCCCAGCCCCTTGTTTTCCTGTGCTTCTTAGACATTTAATCTGTTTGTAATTTATCCTATCATGTAGTAGTGGTCTAGCTATAAGTTCTTTTCCTAGTGGGCTACTCATTTCTTTCCTAAACATTTGATGACTCACTAACCATTTTTCAGCTTAAGACTGCCTGCCACCTTTGGGGCTGGAGAGATGGCTCAGAAGTTAAGAGCACTGGCTGTTCTTGCAGAGGACCAAATCTCAGTTCCCAGCTTCCACATCAGAATGCTCACATGCATCCAGGTCCAGGGGGAACTCTATGCCTTCTTCTGGTGTCTGCCGGCAACCTGCACACATGTGTACATGCGTACACACGGAAAGACACATAAAATGTGATAAAGTAACTATAAAAAGAAAAGATGCCACCTCTGTTATAAACCAATTTCTCCCGCATATTTGCACCTATGTGGACTTTTTCTACCTCATAGATTAGTACTATACACCCTTATGATAGGTTTAATAACTGGTAGGTTTAATGACTTCATGCTACTTTCCTTGGATGAGGTTTGAGGCTTTTCCAGCTTATGTGGTTTTTAAAACACAAACTTCAGAATCATTTTCTCTGGCTAAAAAAAGAAAAGAATGGGATTCTCTGTGCTTAAAAAATGGGTTTGTAGTGAATATTCATCTCAGGGAGAAATGACAACTATTTTTTGGGATGTCATTCCATCCCAGAAGACTTTTTTCAGGTCTTATCCACTAGAAACGCTCAATTTCTTTCATGTTTTACTTGCACATTTCTGTTAAGCCTATGTCGAGTTGTTTAGCATTTTAATTGCTACTATAAATAGTACTTCTTTGCCACGGCTCATAACTGGTGGCTGCTCATGTATGCGAAAACAATTGATTTCTGTTTATACATTTTGTATCCCGCTAGATTAATGAATTCACTTATTGCTTGTAGTAGTTTTTAAAGTGATTCTCATCTTTATATGTTCTTATTACCTAAAAATGGAAAGGGTTTTAATTCCTCAAAGCAAATGACGGACAATGGTGGGAAGAGGACATTCTTCTTGCTCTTCCTGGGGCAGAGCCACTGGGAAGGGCTGTGCTTCTGGGCTGAGATAGACTGAATCATGTTAAGGGAGGATCCATCGACTCTTACCTTTGCAGTGTTTCACTGAAAACAGCGCATCAAATTTTGTGAAAAGTCATTTCGGTGGCTACAGATCAATCTTTTGATTTTTTTTTTCTTACCTGGATCCGTTGATAAGATTTTGGCCTTGCTGTGCGTCTATGACAATCTGGCTTTCAGCAAATTTCATGACTTTTGCTTCGTGAGTTTGCGCTGTCCCTAAAGTTTAAAATACATAACGCTGTAGATACATGGAAGCATAACATTTCTTTAATGTGACGCAGGTGACTTGGGAGAGAAAGGAGAACGTGGCCCTCCAGGAAGAGGTCCTAAGGGTTTGCCTGGCTCCATAGGTCTCCCAGGTAAGTGAAGGAAGGGGAGAAAGTGGGACAAGGGCGGAGCATGCGCCAAGAAGCACTTGGAAGGCAGCGCTTTGGCTTGTCATGGACACAGAGTTTCCACCACCGGTTTTAATAGTGCATTAGAGGATTTGTAAATCAAGTCTGTATTCCTTGTGAGTAGCTAGGTGTCACGGCTTGAACCATTCATTTCGTAAAGATATGCTTTAAGGAAAACAGTACCGAGGCCCAGTCAGGCTCCACTTGCTAACCGGGCAAGCGTTGTGCTAGCAAACCGCAGCCCCAGCTCAGACGCTTTACAAACTCCAGAGCAGTTGTAAAAGGAATCCAAGTTTTCGGTTTCCTCCCGTGGTTACAAGGAGTAACTGAAATTTCATTTTAAAAGCTCCACTTTCAGATACCGAAACTCTCCCCCAAATCCACTCTACCCAGAGCAAACACGGGGGGAATTTGTCTAACAGCCGCAAAGAGCTCTGCACGGGCGCACGTCACAGCTGTGTGGGCTGAGGGACTGAGGGGCTTCTGTGAGGAGCGGGATCCTCTCGCTGGGAATTCTGTGCTCTCTTTACACGCTGACTGCTCGGTTGCTGGGGTCAGGCCTGAAGTGTACTCGTGCACTGGGGAAATGACTTGGAAGCCCACTGTGGGGCTCCAGGCTGGTTCAGCTCAGTAGTGGGTGGGTTGCACAAGTGGCTAAGATTTGTTTGGGGGTGGGGGTGGGGGGAGAGTTATTGAAGACTCTGGTTCACTGTAACAGGGCACAGTTAACGAGTGAAGAACATAGGAAGGTGTTTCTTGCTTCAATTATGGATTTGGAAAATTTGATTTAGGAAAATTTAGGAGAAGAAATTACCATTTTACAATTCTGCCAGAGGTTACCTGTTTAATCATGGCTATAATTATATAATTATAGTCCCCCCAACTCTTTGCCCTCCAGTTATCTATTTTATTGCTGTTGAGGACTTTTTTATTAAAATTTAGAAGGGGGACTACATTTGGAGACAGTTTAAGCGTTGCCAATTCTAAAATTGGGATCCATAGACATGTTGAGATTTTTATAAATTAATATATATATATATATATATATATATTGAGATTGGAAATAAGAAAAGCTAGTTGGACTTACAATGATCAAGAGAAGATTTTTAGCTCACAATAAAAATCTGGGCTCATTGGACAGGTGTTGAGAAGAGAGAACCCCTCCTTCCTTTTTGATTGACGCCCTCCCTCACCACTGCTGCCCACTTTCTACCCACTCCTCTTTGCTGCCATCTTTCTCGCCCTTCTCCATTTCTGTGTACCTGCACCTCAGCTGTTTTTGGAGGGTAGAGAAGGAGGTCTTTGTTACCTTAATGGGCTAATGACATCATTTGGTGAACTTTGAGCTTCAGATTATTTTTCAAAATGTAGGTTAAGCTTCCAAATCACAGTGGCGGGGAGAGCGAGGCCCTGCTGCTGGATGGTTCTCTATGTTTGGTTCACCTTCTCTTCCCATCACTTTGAATACGGATGGCTAATTAAATCAGACAGGTCCCTGACAGAGCTCTCTGACCATCGGTCCCTTAAAGCACAGGACCCATAATCCAGAAACCCTGGGTTCAAATCAGGCCACAGACACTTTTCAGCCTTATGACATTAGGCTAATCATTTTCTCTCTGTGCCTCAGTTTACTTATTTACAAAGTACCCGGGACATCATTCTGATGGTGTAATTCTAGAATTAAAAAGAAGCAATTGTGTAGTGTCTTGGACAGTTTGTGACCAGAACAGTTGCGACAGAATGTCATCTATTAGTTCAGTTTTGTTTTTGACATTGATGAGGGGAGCCAAGGGCAAAGCAGAAGCTAACCCTTGCAGCTCTCTCTCCTGCTGCTCTTGATGGGCCCTCACAGGCAACCTTGCTCTCAATTAGCCCTACTCCTACAATGCTGGTCTTTCTTTCATGACACTCTGCTTGAAGCTGTGCCATTATTGTAGAGAACTGGCCACTATGGTCATTTTACCCTTTAATTGTCCACCAAAAAGGATGACATTTAAAAAACAAATTTCCCAGTGGAACTTAGACCGTGGTTTTGTGATACAAGCATAATGCTAATAAAACTTCAAGATCTGGAGGAAACCTCAACAGAATTCTGCACAGGAATCTGTTTGGAATCTTCTAGTTAAATATACATCTTACCCCAAAGAAATACCACCCTCCTTTAAAACTTAACTTTTCATTGTTTTTAAATTTTAATTGAAATAAATATGACTAATCCCTTCTCCTTTCTTTTAAGCTTTACTCTTTAAATTTTATTTTAAACTATATATAAAAACTGTATATACTATATTATACTATATAAATTATACTATATAGTATATTTTATAGTATGTATATATCACACCACACACACATGTCTCAGTTTGTAGACCAGACTGGCCTCAAAATCACAAAGATCCACCTGCATCTGCCCCCTAGAGTGTTAGGATTACAGGCGTGCCACTGTGCCCAGCTTAAGCTAGATTTTTAATTGAATTAGAAATTACATCACTTCCCTCCTTCCTTCCCTCCCCAGGTGCCCTGAATCTAATTCCTCCCATTTCCACCCTGACTCTCATTGATAGCCTCTCAGTTTTTTGTGTAATTATTATACACATACACATACATGTATGTGTGTGCACATGGTAATAGAATCTGCTGAGGCCTTGTTGGGCCTCATATATGGTTTAAGGACTGATTGGTCTGCATTGGACAATCTATAAGGGGCTCATCCTGGGGATAGGGCAATTCCCAGCACTCCTAGTTGCCTGTGGTTCCTTGTCTAGGGATAGGACCCTGAGAAATTTCTCCATTCAACATTACAGTGCTCATTGATATTGTCATCATGCCTGTCTTGTTTATGTAGCCATTTCCAGAAGACACTGTTTCACAGCAGATTTCCTGGTCTTTCCGCTTTATAATCTTTCTACTTTCTCCATGTTCTCTGACCCATAGATTTGGGAGCTGTGGCCCTGGGCGCAGGCTCCCAGGACTTGTGGACCCTTCTCTTCCTTGCTTCCAGTGAATACTGCTCTCAGTTCCTTCTTGTGGAACAGGAGTCAGAACCACAAACCCTCATGGGCTATTCTAGGAGGGTATACCCACATGCTGAAACATGTAAAGGCCTCAGAGCAGGGCCTGGCTAAGCCCCACGTTGAGATTCAGCTGACTGCTATATGTACTTAATCCTATGAAATAGACAAAAATGACAGGTTGTCCAGTGTGACTAGTTTGTCTCTGTCACCATAGTTGCTTGATGTGGGCACATCTCCAACCTCTTATTTTTCTGCCTTTCTCCTGGAGCTGTGCAGATCTTATAAACCACCCCTGAGCCTTTAATTCCTTCCCTTCCCTCTCCATTTTTTTTTTAAACCAGAGCTAGCTAGTGCCGATACCCACTTAGGTCATCTCATTAAGGGGCACCCCTGCATGCCTGCTGCCACTGAACTGCCCATCTGTGACTAGTAACTCGGCACTCAGGGCATTTCCACGAAAAATATTTAATAATAAATCCTGGCTGCTCTGTGCACTCAGACTCGCTAGGGAGAGGAAGGAAGAAATTAAATGAGGAATCATGTAAAATACCACAGAAATAAGCTCGGTATATATATATATCTTGAGGGCGCATCCTCAGAGATGAAATAGGCATTGCAGTCATCATCAGATGGCCTATTGAACGCTGACAGTTATTTGCATGTCTTTTTTTCCTTCCTTTGTGTGCGCGTGCTGTTGTTTCATTCTGTAAAGTGTTAGGGGGACAGGCTCTGCCTACATAAGTGTAACACGCCTGCCCTCTAGTGTCAGCACAGAGAATGATACAAATGTTTTTAGTCGATTCTTCCCAACATCATGAAAACTTCCCTGCAGTATGGTTGCTGGCGTTTCAGAAAGCCGTAGTAGTTGGTGTAGTCGACAGACCCACCGGGTGGGCAGGGCATAGTGAAGGTTCCTCAGACCTAGGTCTTCTCTCTCTCTCTCTCTCTCTCTCTCAGCACACACAGAGCTGCAGATGGACACTCTAACGTGGTTGCTGAACCCGCTATGTATAGAACAGTTAAAATGCATCAGCTCTAACTGTAACCTAATGTCACCCCACAGTGAGGTTACCTCTCAGAAAATTTAGAGCATCCTGGAGAACAGAGCTGTGGGGGTAGGGCTCACAAGGAACTGATAAGCACTTGTGACCCCAGGCATGAACACAGGGGGCAAAACACACTTTAAACATATTAGTGTCCCATGATAGAGACCTAAAAGAAAGATCAGTCCCTAAATTTCTGTTATTGCGTGTCTTGTCGCTTCCCAGTCAATTTAGACCCAACAAATTCAGCAACACCACCACCACCACACCGCCTTATGCAAATAACCTCAGGAGAGTCAGTCAGTGATCAGCTGTGGAAGGTTAGTTCAGCTAAAGTAGTGGTTAAGGGCCCTTATTACCCAATACAGTGTTTTCTAGCTCTGTGACTGGGTGGTGAACCTTCTTAAGGCCGTTTCCACATAAGGAAAATGAGGTCAGCAGTGAGCAAGGCGCGTGGCATGTGAGAAGGGCACCATACACAGTGCTGGCGGTGACCTTAGCGATGGGCACCGGCCGTAGCTACAAAGCGCGTACATTGCTGGTGCCCTGGCTGAAGGCTGATGGGGCTCGCCATGCCTCTGCTAAGGAGAGTCAGAGACAGAAAGGTCAGCGTCACCAGCTCTATCGAAGGCCGAGAAGAAACTTGAACACAATCAGCAAGTCAAACCAAAACAAGATAAAACGCCCATATCTCCTTAAAATGATCGGAGCCGGGCTGGGTAGCTCCTGCCTGTAATCCTGGCACATAGGAGGCAGAGGCGGGAGTTTGAGTCCAGCTTGGTCAACAGATGTTCACACCCCAGCATTTCATCTGGGAGACTCTGTGTGAGGATTTAAATCTCTCTGGTTTCGTTATTGTGTCAGGCAGGGTTTCTCTCTATATTTTTGACTGCCCTTGAACTCTCTGTTTTGAGCTTACTGGAATCAGACTCATAGAGATCCACCTGCCTCTGCCTCCCAAGTGCTGGGATTAAAGGCATGGGCCTCCACACCTGTCTCCTTTTGTGGTTGTTGTTTCTTTCTAATGTTTGTGTTTTAAAGAAGAAACTCCCTTTAACTTAAGGTTACTGGGAGGGTAATATTTTACTAATGTGAAAGAAAAATTGAAGGGGCTGGTCACATCAAAAAATGGGCATGTCTTATTTGAAGCACTTGTTGGTGTTCCCTGGGGTAGCTGCCACCAGGAGCAGGGCTGGGGTCACCCATCCTCCAGCTACCACCCACTCACTCTCCTCTGTGTCTATTTGGCTCCCCAGTTAGGACCGCTATGGTCCTTTCTGTTACTCTCATATTACATGTTTTCTTTTAGCAAAGGCAGTGGGATATTTTCCAGTCCAGGCCTGTTCGCTGGTGACCTTTGTTGCCAAGAACCCTTCTCTGTACAGGCTTACAGTTCTTGCTTTGGAGTGTGAGGGGTCTATGATGGCCACTCAGCCATGGCTTTGCCTTCCCAAAGTCCTAACACAGCCATTTTCTTTTTAAAATAAGATTTGGCTGGGGGGGTTGAGCTTGGCCTATCTACCCTAGCTGCCCAGCCTCCATGGTCTTTGGACTTTGGTTTCTTCTGCGAGCATGGTCATTTTCTTCTGGTCTTGGTTTGATTTTTTTTAAGACAGATTTGACATATCTCAGTGTGACATCCCTATTGAAAAAGGGCATGAAAACCTCCTTTCATATGTAGTTAGATGTGGCCTATTTTTTTTTTTTAACAACTAAAAAGGAAAAAAATAATCCACTCACCCTTTAACTGTCTCTAATGTCAGGGGATGGAGAGGTCTCTGCTGTGGGAGCAATTGTGACAGCCTTATCAATAGATGCTGTGGATAAAGCCTTTCTCCCATTAAAGGAAATGGATAATCGCCTGCTTCATCTCAACTTATAGTTGAATAAAAGCCTATGAGATAATTTGTTGGAAATAACACATTTCTGCTCAACTATATCCTTGAGATGCATAAATTCAAAGATAATGATTCTCCCTTAAACTTTGCTAATGGTTTGCCCTCTCACACTGCTTTGTAGAGAGCCTGATGTAAGACACACGGAAGAATGAGGCGTACATAAAGTAGGGTCTCCGACATATCAAAATATGTGAGATGTGTAATGATAATACCACTTAATAGGAGCAGGTCATTACAATGAGATGTATGTAATTAGACCACTAAAACAGGAAAAAGATGAAGCCCTTGGAAAAAATAGGGGGGTACCTCTACCTACAAAAGTGTGTAACTGGATCTTAAGATTTCGCTTTTGGCTTCTGCACGAGGCGGAACGAGATTCTCTGTAAGAAGATTGTAGCGAATGCAGGTGCATGCATGCTGCTTTCTTAGCATCACTCTGGTGGTAACGCACTATTGATGCGAAGGGGGACGCATTCCATAGAAACCCCTTTTTTGTTATGGGGCGCTATGCCTCAGGATAGCTGCCCTGTTGCACAAATATAACAAAGTAGAAATGTCTGTGTTGAAACTCAAGTTGGGGTAAGATTATGGAATTTTGTTGGGAGTGTGGTGTGTCTCCTGAGAGACGTTAACAAATAATATTTAATAATTGAGACGGTCCACCATTTAATGGAAAGAAATGAATCCCATTCTGTAGGTGATGAAGGTTAGAGGCCTCCTTTCTTTTTCTGGTTTGAATTGTTCATAAATGGCAGTTAGAGCTTAAAACCGTTTGTCCTGGAGGCCCGTGTTTTTACCTTCTTAGCTATGCTTATCTTGGTTTGGATGTGGATTGGACATGAGGGAGGCCGCTAGGCTGCACTGCTCATGAGAAAGATGATGTGAGCCACAGACCAACGTGTGTGACCTTGACTCTTCAGCAGGGAAGGTGCAGTCAGGTGAGATCAACGTTAGTCATATAGCTCGTCACTCACCGACTGCAGCCAGCCTCAGATTTTTCCACTTCGTGACGACAGAGTTGGTAGAAGCTTCTCTTAAAATGTCTGAGTTTTGACCTTTTTATGGAGTTAGTGATACAGGATATGATTTTTTTTTTCTCCTCCTCTGACGCCAGGCAGCACAGAATTGGCTGTGCGCCCACAAGTGGAAAGGCCTGCTTTCTCTGTGGCCTGTTGGGTTGCTAAGTTCCAACGTTTGGCAGGTTGGGGGCATTTTTTTACTTGAACTACGTTCTCAGCATGACCACACTGTAAACTGAGGGATGGCTGTGCAGTTTACTTGACTCACTAGGATCAAAATATTGTCACATTAGGTAATATGTTGAAAGTTCATTAGTAAAACGTTTTACACTCCTTTTATGCCAAAACTTCCAATTCCAGCCTAATCTCATACCTACAGTTCACCACAGTTTGGGCCAGCCACATTTCAGTATTCAGTAGACATACATGGCTGGAGGCTGCCGAGATGGAAATGTGGAGACGGACACGGAAATCAATTTCTGCCTTTGCTTTCTGTGAAACCGACACCCGCTAATGGGGTTTCCCCATCTCATCTTCACGGGCCCTCTGCAAAGGCGTCTGCCAAGCGTCTTGTGGCGCACTGCTCGGCTGTGAGGGTCTTCTGCTAATCAATAGCTTGTTCACATGTGGGGTTTTGCCTGTTTCAGGTGATCCAGGACCTGCCAGCTACGGGAAAAACGGCCGAGATGGAGAGCAAGGTCCCCCGGGAGTGGCAGGAATTCCTGGCGTCCCGGGACCCCCGGGTCCTCCGGGCCCTCCAGGTTTCTGTGAGCCTGCCTCTTGCACCCTGCAGTCTGGTCAAAGAGCATTCAGCAAAGGGCCTGACAAGTGAAAGCCTTAGCATTATAGGCCCTCTACACAAACCATGCCCGGTAGAGGAGCGTGGAGGAGAAGCAATATCCACCACTGGGAGAAAGACCAAAAGGTTTCACCTCTGACATGATTACACAAGTCCTACTTGACAATCAGATTTAGAACCATGGTGCTATTCAGTGATCCTCTTCCTTGTCCATGGAAGGAAGACAGGACAGTCATCGGACAAAAATAAAATTCAATTTCTTTTGAGCCAAACTTACAATCCTCTTCCCAGGATCTTGAACTTTACTGTGCTAGGATAAATATGTGATGTATTGTGGGATACTGTGCGGATAACAACAACGAATCTGTTTAGTTTACCTCAATTGCTGTCCTCATCTTCATTTCAATTTACATATTGTTCTCAGATTATTAATTCAGTTATATCAAATATTGCTAGGATAGTGAGGAAAAAAACCCCACTATATTCGACAAAATTGGTGCTTAAAATCTCCACCAGGGTTGTGTCACAGAAGTGATCTCTGTACAGTGTGTGATGGTTTTCATCTTTAGTCTGAATTTGTGAGTAGCACGTACTATAGCCCAAACCCATTCATGCTTTAAGGTCTTCTATATGAAAGCAAAGAGTGATTTTTAATACCCCGAGATGCATACGTTTTATTGCTGACATTATTTATTTTAAAAGTTTGGGGTAACATGTCTGGCTGTACCAAAGAACAAATAAACATGGTTTCATAATCTTTTGTATGTTTTCAAATATATAGTCATGTTAAATGTGGTTACATGTTGATTGAACTCGTTTAGATACATTAAAATTTTGACTTCCCAAATTTTATTTTACTAGTTTATTCCATCTGGAGAAATCTGAAAAGTTCTTACTGGTCCACAGGGTTACCCTGTGACAGAACGTGTGTGTGTGTGTGTGTGTGTGTGTACACCATTTGGTAGAACATACAAAGATACATTTCTTCATTGATTCATCCACCGAAGGACGTTTGTTGTGATCCCATAGTTTGGCTATTGTATACTGCTGCAAAAGATGTGGAATGTTTATTAATGATAGACAAGGGTTTGATCCTGTTAAATGACTTAATCTTCTTTGGGTGTATACATAGACATGCAGATTTATGGTATGTGCATTTATAGGGTTTAAAAATTTGTTATTTGAATCTCTACAATGATTTTCATAGTGACTTTGTCACAATCCCACCACCAGTCTTTTCTTTACATACTTGCTGGCTAAAACGTAAACACACAACAACGATATGACATGGCTGTTGTACCCCTGGGTGTGTACCCAAAGGATTCTAGTTCCGAACACTGTGGGAACACCCACATGTCCCTGTTTGTTATCAGTGATGTTCACAATAGCCAAATTATGGAATCCCTGTAGGTGTCCGACAAGAGATAAAATGTGAAATGTAACACACAGACACACACACAATGGACTTTTATTGATCCATAAGAAGAACTCAGTGACGCCATTTCCTGAAAAATGGATAGAACAGGAAATCATCATATTAACTAAAGTAAATGAAATGCAGAAATAAAAGTTCTTTCTCTCGTGGGTTCTAGAACTCTTTATAGGTACATAAAATCACTAATATATATTCACGTATATATACTATACATACATATACATATATGACATGAAAGCAAGAGGGAGACAGTAAACGAGCAGGCAGAGAAATGAAGAGAAAGCCTGAAGGGAGGAAATGGTAAGGGATGGATGTTTCACCATAACGTGACAAAGATTGTCTATATAAAACCAACAAGAGCCTAACTTGACTGTCATCTGAGAGGCTCCTTCGAGCACGGGATCAGGACAGATGCTGGGACTTGCAGCCAAGCCTGGGGCAGAGATCCTGGGGGGTCCTGTAGAAGTGTTGGGGGAAAGATGGAAGGACCTGGAGGGGACAGAAACTTCACAAGAAGACCAAAAGAGACAACTAACTCAGCCCCATGGGGCCGGGGCTATTTCTAACATGGACTCTGTTGCCTGCTTCTGGCTCACTTCCCCCTGGCAGCACAGCCTTGCATGGCCTCAGGGGAAGAGGACATGCTCAATCCTGATGTGAATTGATGTGCTGGGGAGGACTGATAAGGGGGAAGGGGGTCCCCTTTTCTGGGGGAAGGAGAGAAGGGGGAAGAAGGAAAGGGAGGGGAAGTGGGAGAAGAGGAGGGAGGGGCACCCTTGGGATGTAAAGTGAAGAAACTGAAAAAAAAATTATCCTTCAACCTCCCAGGACCCCCCCCAAAACAAAACAAAACAAACAAACAAACAAACAAAAACCAGAAACCAAACCAAACAAAGCACAGTGAATATACGCCCCTTCTCCCAAAATACTGAGCAGGTCCTTTGTGCCACCACTGGATGCAATGTTCTGTAAATATCTGTTGAGTCCAGCATGATTTGGTTCAGATGGTTGAATGAGCTGTCCATTGAGGAAAATGAGGTTAACCTCCCAATATTTGTGGACTAGAGCCCGCCTCCCCCTTGTAGAAAGACTACCTTCTGAACAATGAGGTGTTTCCTGAGTACTTCGCCGGTGTTTGCATAAAGACGCAGGTTTGCCGTTCCATCAACCTGTACTTGAATTATCTACCAGAGCTAATGTACTTCCCGTGTCACAGTGCATCTTCGGGACTTGTCCCACACAGAGGCCAACAGGTCCTCAGTTAGTTTATGAAACTAAGGTCAAAGAAGAGTTAAGTTCCAATGGTATTTTTATATCAAATGTTCCCCGTGTGAATTTCTACATAGTTAAATTCTATATAGTTTTATAATTTTATATAATTTATATAATTTTATATGGTTAAATCAAATATGAAATCTGTATGGGATTTCTTTACATGGCTTTTAGCATGTAGTTTTGTGTTTCTGTCATGAATCATTCTTAAAGAGAGAGATTCCAACTTGACTACATAGATTAGTACCACTTCTAGAGACTAAAAGGATATCCTTCCTGTTTGCAAGATAGTGTTTAGAGGCGGAGGCACGTGTTAGAGTTCCCTGGCACATTATATAAAAATATTGTATACTTTTTAGAAAACAGCTATGACACATAATACAACATGCAAAGAAACACTCTTTCCATCAAAGTGTTTTTATTTTAATTAGAGTGACATTATCAAGTACAGGAAAAGAGAAATTTAAGTAAGCATGTTCCTCAGTTCTATAATATCGTCTCCATAAGAAATAAAAAAAATTCAAATAGCTCATCCAACTGTTACACAAACCTGATGCATATCAAAACTCTATGACTAGCTCCCCGAGAGCAGTAAGTCGGGCCAGGAACAGCCACTTACGGAAGCTTGTGCAAACCCTGCACATTCCCAACGGGAGGAACAACCCACGGTACAGTTCAGTCAAAGAAAACAGTTGACGAAGAACTTGCAAAGAAAGCGCCCAGGGAAGCGTCTCCATGAAAGACAGCTGCTGAACGCAAGCAGCCCCGGTGCACATCCCTAGCAAAGGCGGGATCTCCACCTCCGCTTTGACGGAACCTCCAGAGGTGCGCACACATCCACCGGAGGACTTGCCAAGAGGGGAGTGTGTAGGCGATCGAAGCTTCTCACACACTGACGCGTTAGTCAAGAGCAAACGATTTCCGGTTTGTTTCTCCTCTGCTTCAGCTGGGAGTATGATCTGATGCTCACCCCAGAGGGCCAACAGGTTGGTTAAGGAGTCTGGAGATCGTCTCCCAGTCTGAGCATGCAAATTCAGTGATGATGATTTTGGGCGATTGTCTTCTGTCTAACAGAAGAGTAGCCAGGAGCAGTCACATTGTTAGGCGGCCGACTTGAAATGCTTTAGATTTCATGCTGGTTAAATCAATATTGCAATTTAAAAACATTGTTAGACTCAAAGTGTGCTTACTATAAAGCCCTGCCTGTTTCGGAAGCTCCCCTGCGACTGTATTGCTTAATTTTGGAGATAGCATAGTGTTTCCGAGGTATAAAATCTCCAGGTTTAAAGTTAACCAACCAATAGAGGTGGAAAATCCCTCAGGATGCAAATGATTTCACATGTCAAGAGAATTACCTTTAAACATGTTGATGACCCTGGGAAAGGGGGTATGAAAACAGCACCAAGAAAGACACGTTAGTAAGTTCTTTATTTTGGTACAGGTGAAAAGTGGCCACAAACAATCTTAAAACTGTAAGATAATATTTGTGCTTAACACTTGTAGGTTATCAGTTTATGTAGTAAAATACTTTCCAGCTGTGTAACTGAAGTTGTTTTTAGGGAACTTGTGAGGCTGAACTGTCAGTACATATGGCTCAGTAAATATTAAACACAAACTTCCAACCACAAGACTGTATATGTAATACATGTGTTCAAATGGTTTTTAGAATATTATCTAAAGAACTGCAGCATGCTTGCTAGATCTGGTTATTGCAAAGAGGCCACTGGTAAATATCTGTAGTCTCGACAAATGGCAATTCACACTAACTTTTTGTTTTCCATGCTTTTGTGTACTGCCTTTCATTAATAACTGAAGAAATTGACTCCGAGAAACTTTATGGGATTTGTGTCTTCTTATTATAGTCTGTTTTGATGTGCTTTTCATTTGGTCTCCAAGTTCACAGTTGCGTACGAGAAGACAACAATATCCCTTAGAAAGCACCTACTTAATTTATCATAAGGGAGGAAGAAGGAAAGAATAGTTAGGAACTGTTTAAGTCCTTAGCGAGTCCATATGGACTTTGAAAGCCACTGGCACATTTTGACGTAACTAACTTCTGTTAGAAAGCACACCACATATTTAAATACTTATTGCTACACCAACAACTTATTATGTGAGGAAATTTCCTGGTGATGCTTCTTAGCTTTCTCAGAATTCTCTCCGGCACAGAGCCGAAATTGATTTTAATTCCTGTTAGGAGAGACCATCATTTTGGGCTCACTCTGACTTCTGTTTCTGTTTATAATTATCACCTGAAATCAATATACTGGGCTTTTCATGAGCTACCAGACAGGCAGGTTACAAACTCAAACTGTGAGCACCTGCAATAGATCAGTCTCAGACTCCCTGGTTTGCTCTTGCTGCTTGGGTGATTGTGAAGCTCAGTGTGGCTGAGATCTACCATAATAGAACTTTCCTGGGGCTTCAGCTGCCAAGAAGGGCTAAAGTGTAGACACAGTGTTAAGAATCGCACCTTAGAGTTCCCTGGTTTAGAGTCAATTTCTTTATTGCTGAGAGAGGCAACACGTTCAGGCTCCGTGATAAAGCCAGAGGAACCCAGGCCTGCATGTGTCTAGTCACTGGGGTTTGTGATAAAGTGAGTGGCGTTCCATAGAACGTGATGAAAATTAAACCTCGTGTAGCTGATGAGTTAAGATAGCGAACAAAGAGGATGAAAGTACATCCCAAACATTATTTAAAAAATAAACATAAAATATTCCACAACACAATCTGAATTTAAATTCAGCAAAAGTAGTTATCCTCCCAAGTGCACTTTAAGCACCACAGCAAAATAAAAAGTTGCAAAAGTAAATCTTTATGCTTGCAGGCTTGTTATGGTCAAGCCAACACCCAGGCTTGTGTTACATTTTAGGCAGTTAGTCCTAAGTTCAGTGATGCCTACATCATTAGCACTCACTTTCGACAAGTCCATCAAGCCTGTAGCTGACTGCATGAGTCACACCATAGGTAACTACTGGAATTGAATTTGACAATTTTTTCTTGTAGATGCTCCTAGCTTTGTCTTGTCTTTCGGATAATTATTTTATTGCTGGGGCTACTTGTCTGGATTAGTGTTCTCTGTGTCCTCTTGGAGCTGCACTCACTTCAAATAAAATGATGAAGTCCCCTACATGATCCTGTTTAGTAAAATGCTAATATGATAGCTCTAGCTACATTGGTAAATAAAAACAGAAATAACTTCTTTTCCTGTTACCCGCAATTCCCCTCACTGAACAAATTTAATACAACAAATGCTACTTTTTAATTAACCTCTGCTGGCAATCTCCACATAGGGTTTTGGTTAACCTCTGAGAGAAGAGAAGAGGAAGAAAAAATGGGGGGTGAGGGGGGAGTACAGTCTCTGTTCTGAAGCCAGAAGAGAAAACACTGTGTATCTTCACACAGTAGATGTGTATAGACACGTGTGGAAAATAATTTAAGAGAAAGGGGAGAGGTTAAATCTGCTCGGCTTTTCTCACTCAAATAACCTCCACATCACTGGGCCTAATTCCCAGTCTCAGAAAGTATTTATTACCAGCACTAGAAAGAAGACGGCATTAAAAGAATAAGGATGGAATTTTGAAAAGCAGAGTTCCTACTTATTTGTGTAAGTAGTGCCATGTTTCTAGAGATAGACATTGCACAAAGTTAACTGCAAAATTAGGCATCGTGTAACATATAAATCGTCTACTTTTTGTGCTAAGGTAAATGTTTTTCATTTGTCAAAAGAGTGTCTTCGAGTATATGTCCTGTCTGTAGGGGAGGATGGATGTCCAGGTGTTTGCACACTAGTCACTAACATGCAAGAGTAACACAAGACAAACTTATAGCAAATTTGCATGTAACATGGTTATATGCATAATGAATAAATAAATGTGAAACAATGAACAAAGTTATTATGCCTGCCTCACAGAGAGGCTGAAATTTTGGAAAAACACAAATTAATTAAATGAAATATAATTTACAAAGATTATTTACAAAACAAAAAAAAAGTGCAAAGGCCAATGTCTGACTTAGCTGTCCACCGGACTCTTCTAGGTTTTAGACTCCTGCGAATTTGTTCACTTCTGAACAAACTGCCTCAGACACCATCTTGTGGACAAAAGGAGGTATATAATAAGCTTCTCAGGAGTGGGAGAGGCTGCAGAAACAGAAGAGCTAAATCAAATTGAGTGCCTAAGACACAGTCATAGAAATTACTTTGTAGGGTGAACAGCAAATGATAATTTGTATAGGAAGTATATCATGAAATAATTCCTTACGCTCTATAAGTAGGCAACATTTTGATTTTCAACTATATCTCGAAATACAAGCAAAAAGCACATAAGGAGGTTAAAGTCATTAAATCGAGGTGCGAAGTTGAAAAACTCAAGAGTGACCGTGTTTCCTTTGTGTTAGAAGCAACGGTCAATGTCTCCATCTGGAAAGAACAATGGACATGGGCACAAGCCGTTCTTTTTTTCGTTAGACTTTAAGAGCCAGAAAAAATTAGCTGAGTACAGGTCTTCTCTACATAGGAAGATTTCTACCTAGAACCGCTAACCGAACTGGCATAAAATTGAGGATGTTTGAACATCCTCATTTATGGAAGAAAAAAAAAACAGTTTTAATATTCTCATTGTGGCCTGTAATTATTTTGTATTTAAAATGTATCTGAAGTACAAATGAGAGAAAATTAATAATTCTTCTCCCTTGCTATAAACAACAGCTGAAGTAAACAGGTTTTTCTTTAATGAAACAAATGGTTATTTGGAGGGACATTTTTTATCCTACTTTGGGGACCAAATTATCCTTGTTTACTTTTATTAAAGGGTTGAGCACCTGCCAATCTCTTTGTTGTGTTAGCCAAACCAAGAATTCCTTGGAGCCCCTTACTATGAGCAGAGCTGAGGCAGAGGAAAAAGAAGTTGAAGATAAATAATAGTGGATTGAGGGTTTGTACCATGTGATCAGTCTCATCTTTCTAGTTACGTCAGATTAGGTGAAAATGAGCTTGAATTACAGTGACAGGCAACTTTTCAGTATGCATCATGTAACTTATCATATCCTCAACACTCCTCAAGTCATGTGAACAAATATATAAGTCCTTGAAACAGGAATAAGCCAGCCATACATTCACAGAAACTAGAAAAAGAAAGAGTAATAACTATACAATTTGTAAGAAAGGATTCTGTTCTGTGGAACTGAAGTGAATATAAAGTGAATATAATTTATAAAACAAGAAAATTAACTGCATCTTTTTATACAGATGAGTTGATCAACCAAAAAAGAAAAAAACTCCAAATAACTGATTGCCACCAGCCAAATGTTCATGAAAATACTAAAATTATAAAATAAATATTTTTGAATAAGCCAAAAGGATAAAGAACTGTTCAATTAATTATGAAAAATAATCTTTGAAAACATATAAAAGTCTTAGCTATACAGCAAATTCAAGTAAATTAATATGTGTCAGGTAAATTGTAAGTTTTCAGAAAATTCAACAAATTAAAAGCTCAAAATATACACATAGCACCAACTTTTTACCTTATGTACATTTTGGGGGGGTTAGATTACTGTTTGACTATGAAGATACATATGCAAGCATTTGCATATTCTGATTGTGTAAGTTTAAAACACAGCACCATGGCAGGTATTGCATACAAAAGAAAACAAAGGAATAAGCAATTTAAAGTTCAAGACACTGACAATAAATAAAGTAGACTTGGAAAAAAATAAATAAACTTGTATCGAAATATACAGCAGAACTTAATACGAAATACCTAAGAAGTTATTTGTATGCGCAGCCATGTTGACAGTACGTGGCCAGCAGCTCGTCTGTTTGTGATGGAAACCGGTTCAAATCACGGGTGCACTAGAAACCAACTCCGCCTTTTGTCAGGCGCGCTTCCCGGGAAAACTCCCTTCGCAGCTTTTCTAAACTCATTGTCTTCTTCAATTAACGGACAATAAAGCATCCTCCTGTCCTGTGGGATGTGTGCCGCCCCTTGAGGTGTGGACTCCTAGTTTCTGTGACTGCAGCGCTCTGGTGGCACGTGCTCGGCTTCCAGGGGACCCACCAGCGAGGTCTCAGCCACGCCCTGGTGCTCAGTATCCTTGGAATTCAGTTGTTTCTCCAAGCAGTGGACAGGCAGAGAGTGGAAAGCCACCATCCGGTAATTTAGCTAAGACCGCTGAGGTTTTGCTCCCTTTCAGAGCATCTGTTTCTCTCCCCCAGGGCTGAGGAGTGAACCTGGGACCGGCAGGATTGCTAGGCAAGCACTCCGCCGCTGAGCTAACCCCCAACCCCAGAGTCTCTGGCTTTCCTCTGCTGAGCTGGACCTTTCTGTAGTTTCCGAGAAAACAGTAATCTCCTTGGAAGCACGAGGACTTGAGGTACTCAACAGGCTTTTGCTGACACCCTGCCTTCACTTTCCAAGGTGAGGACTCTTCTTTTCCCGTCATTGCAGATCTTGTGCTTTGCTCTGATGGCAGGCCTGGGGAATCACAAAGCCAGAAAAGATAATGCCAGGCTACTAAAGCTTGCCAAACACCAAAGAGAGCCTGGTGCCTTCGCCACCAAGCACGTCTTCGGGAAAGCCACTTTCTGTTCACCGTCAGAGACTCACTCAACGGAGCTTAGGCTCAAATCGGTTCTTCCTTCTTCATGTAGCGTATGCTCGTGCCAATGAGGAGTGCTTCAAACTGAGCTCATTCCTAGGAAGTCAGAAATCATTTCAGTAGTTGGCTAGGAAGAATCTTGGTGCTCCCTGATAAAGAGGCCCTCACAGTTTTTTTTTAAATAAGTTAAAAGCCAATCTCTTATTGCATATTTTTCTGTATAAATAGAATGAATGTAGGACGGTATAAGACTTCTTATAAAAATCAGTCAGTAATGCACTATTTCAAACTCAAGTGAGCAGAAAGAAAATTCGAAGCAACGGCAATACATTTAAACGCCAAGAAAATATCAAGGTAAATTCGAAAAATGAAAATTCGGAAATCAAAGGCTAGTCATGTTGACGAGTTTACAAAGCGTATGTCGTCTGTGTACCAAATCCATCTCGTGTGATTTCTTCTGAAGAACCAGTGATGTGCTCTCTTCTGTTTTTTCCACAGGATACCACCGAGTACAACTCAGGGCCAGGGTAAAGCAAAACATACAGAGCGAGGCTGGGAAACATCTCAAAACAACGATTTCCAATCACTGTCGGAAGAAGACTCAGACGGTTGCTTTGGATGTCTGCTCTACGTCAGAAAAAAAGAAAGGAAGTAAAGCAGTCCAAAACCCGTAAGCCTTGAGAGCAAGGGGTTGTGAGTCCTGTATGGACAGCTCCGACGGCATGGAGGTCTCTCCAGAAACGTCTTCCTCTGCAGTGTTCATTTCCCGGCTGCCTGCTGGTGGGCAGGAGACCCAGGATAGAGACAGTCTTCTGGATTACATCTTCCGCTGGGTCCCGGAGGTCCCTGGGGGCCCGGGGCACCGGGTGAGCCTGGCAAACCCACTGCTGATGAAATAAAACACACCATGAGAGTGCAGGCCGCACGGGGCACTCGGGTGAACAGGTCCACAGGGAAGAAAGCGCCTATTTTGATAGGCCTGCGTGCCCAGAGAGGTAGCAAACCCATTACCTGAAGATCCAGGGAGACCTGGATTCCCTGGCAGCCCAATTCCAGGTTCACCTCTTTCCCCCTTCTGTCCTCGGTAGCCTGGGTGAGAGGTAAATAAAAGGAGACAGAAAGAAAGAGTGTTCAACACTAGCATGCACATGAAAGTACTGTTTGCTGAGTCCTGCTCTTTGGGCTGTTTCGTCATGCATCATGCATTAACATTTACTTCACATTTACTGTGCATTAAACATAAATGTAGGTTGGGTACAATAAATCACAGAAAAGCTGATAACTATGCAGCTAGTATGTAAAGTTATGACAAACCCTAAGCCTTCGATAGGGAGAATTTTTCTTCAAAAAAAAAAAAAACACAATAAAAATAAATCTTTAAAAATATATCTTAAGTACTTTGGGAATTTCTCAATCTCTTATATCCTAACGTAGATAAAATTTATGGTTCTCTACATTTGTAAATTGTCATAGTGAAGCATTTTATGTTGTTATCTTAACTGGTTTGATTATTTGGTGATGTTGAAATTATGAATGGTTTTTCCTTTTATTTCATTTACTTGGTTATTATTTATTAACTATTTTATTTAATTATTATTTATTAACTATTTCATTTGATTATTAACTATTTTATTTGATTATTTATTAACTATTTTATTTGATTATTTATTAACTATTTTATTTAATCTTGTCTCAACAAGACAAAATTCTTTCTATGTCTTTCTTCCCATTTCCTGCACCTAGACCCCTTGCTGGAATTTCTGCTGACGTGGGCTCACATACCTACCATAGACGTAAACACACTAGAGGAAGATCTGTAGCGCCAACATCCCACCATCACAAGCATGGTTTGTTGGAAGCGCATGCATCAGCAAGGTCCGCCATTCTCTATTGCACCCAGCCTGGTATTTATCTTTACTGTCTGACAGACGTGAAGTGGACAACGAATGTGTGGGGAACGAAGAAGCAGCGTAAACAGCGTGAACTCAGAAATAGTTCCAGCTTCTGGGGGCATTGCGTTCATATAGCCATACTCCAACCCCCTCACACACACATTATAGGGTGCTCAATTCCCCTCCATCTGCTCCACTGACAGGGTGCTGAGGCCTTCGGCCATTTTGACTCACAGCCATGACCTTCTCTTCCCAAAGGCCTCCCTGCTGACCTTCCCCCTCCTCATCTTCTGGAAGGGTCAGAGCTATCTGTGAACTATCAACTATCCTAAGAACCACTGGATTGAAAACAGAGAGAAAAGAGGTTTTCCTTGATTTAGAAGCTAATGATATCTACACTTTAAAAGCTCGGAAAGAAGAGCAATGACTGCTCCAGTCTATCCTATTAAAATTGATGGTGTGTGCGTAGACTAGATCCTCCTCCTCCTCCTCTTTCCTTTCTTACTGCTCTTCCTTCTATTAACTCTGCATGTGAGTTCTTTCTGAAGTGAGTGAGGCCTTTAAGTGTGGCATCCATTTCTCAAGGTTTTCGTCAATTCTTCTTTAAAAACACCAACCGCGTTTTGTAAAAATTCTTCCACCAGACCTCACCCAAGAAGCTGATGTTCATTAGAAAAGGTTGTGATCACTTATATAGTAGAACTCAGCAGGGTTATGTTTCTCGGGTTCATTCCTCTTGAAATGTGGCAATCTGGCCCTGTGCTGCAGACCCCTTCCGGGAGTGACAGAACACCGAGGAAGGGTTTCTCTCAGCACAGTGGGAAGGCAACTGTCACAGCTCCTCTGAAGGGCTAAAATAAATATTCTATAGAAATGCTTTTGACTCTTGGGAGTCTATGTGGATTGAAACAAAGTGGCTCCCTCAGAATCCTCCCTAATAAGCATTCACTGTCCTTTAAGAAGATTGGGTTATTGGAAGAACATCCACTAGTTTTCATTAGTAAGTCTTCATAGGAAAATGGCCTCCCTTGGGCATATTTCTAATGGCCTCATATCAATCCCCCTGCTTCTACAGTCTCCTGCTTTACAGAATAAGCAGAGGACACTTTATACGGTCTCATTTTTTTTTAATCCTTCTTTAAACATGTGAAGATAACAAATGTGATAAAAGGACCCCTTTCATGGTGCATTTTTCAAATTGCAACTTGATTTAAGCTAAAATGGATTTATTTCCTGAAAGGCATTGTTAAAAACCCATGCATCTTTTAGACCATTCCTAAGAGCATGAGCTATCTTCAGACAGAATTCCCTAGTGGCCAGTGTTCTCTGAGACGTAGCTCGGCAGACACATTCCCTGTCCCTGTCTGTGCTGTAATTTGCGCTTCATCCTTTTGATAAAACTCTATTGTCCTGGGCCACAATGAAGAGGGCTAACCCAGCCAACAGCTTTGAAGATTGACATGGCTGCTTTCTTCCTTCTTTTTAAATTGAAGAGAGAGGAGCACTGGAATCATATATATGGCTTCATCCCCTGAGAACTTCATATTTACTTAGTACTGGAGAAAACCTTCAATTTCTAATGCCCAGCCAGAGAAGAAGCAAAAATCAAACACCAGCAGCTGCCTTCTCATCTGGCTGCTCCTCCTTCTCTCTCACCTCTTTCTCTTATTCCCCTCCCCCTCTGCTCCCTTTTCCTTCTCTTCTTTCATGAGATTTTTATGTGGCTTTTAGGGTCATCAGTACAGTACGACTATAGACAAAATTCTTTTAAAATGAATCTCACTTTTTTTTGCAAATCTTTTTTTTTCTGCTGAATTTCTGGAAAATTTAACATTACAAAGAGCTGAAGTGTCAATCAACAGCTTATGGTCATGATATATGCTCTGTTGAAGCCCCAAAGGCTGAGGCAACAACTTGTGTGTTTGTCGTCAGAAACTCTGGTACAGAGCAGCAGGCTAAACCCCCAGAAATCCCTTGGACAGTGGAAGGTCATCTTTTGATCACTTGGCTCAGGAGCAAATATGAACCTTGTCTTGTAGGACCTCACTAATACTTAAAATTGCCTCTGACTGAGAATCTTCCAGGTGGGCCTTCCCAGCACGTGGGGTGGTGCTGGAGATAGGAGCTTGTGGGGGAAAGGTGACTGTGATCTGAACTCTGTTTTACTAGATCACTGCAATTTTCCATTTTGTGTGTTCTCTTGGACTACCAAGGTTGGAAGGATCCATCCAAAGTTTTCTCCTGGTATCAACAGGATTTACTCTTCCTGCGTTTTGAGCATCACATCTTCAGATGGCGTTGGAGGTCTCTCCAGTTCTCATACACTCTGGCTTCAGAAGAAAGCTGACAAATAAGAGCTAATAAGCACCTTCTATCAGGTGTGCATATACAGCAGGCTGCCTCTGATTCTACACGTTTCCCTTTCCTTCAGCTATGTCAGACTTCCTGACCTAAGAGAAGTGGAAGATGGGACTTTAGGAAAACTACAGTGATCTTGAAGTTGAGCATAGGGGCCAGATCTTATGATGACTCCCCATTTATCTTCATGGGAGTTGTGTCT